>NW_024610328.1:0-50927 GCF_016920785.2 Ixodes scapularis | reverse complement strand
CTGAACTTCAGGATGGGCGGACTGTGGTCCTCGTGACGAACTTCCGAAATAAAACGCAACACCTCACAAAAGGTGCCGCTGTGGGCCACGTCGAGAAACTTCGGAACTCCGCCAAAATCGCCGCGATTGCTGAAGAATCATCACCAACTCAGCAAGGCTGTAAGTCGCCAGCGCAGCTTGACATTGACCCTAAGCTTCCGGGCCCAAAACGACGGCAGCTGATTAACCTCCTCACCGAGTACCGCGACTGCTTTGCGACGTCGTCGAGGGCGCGCCAAACTGCCGTTGCGAAGCACCGAATCGTTACCGAGGACGACGCGCGCCCTGTGCATCGATCGCCGTACAGAGTCTCCGTCAAAGAAAGGGAGGTGATCGAGGAGCAAGTCCAAGAGATGCTGAACGACGACATAATCCAGCCGTCAAGCAGTCCTTGGGGTTCTCCAGTCGTACTGGTTAAGAAGAAGAACGGAACGCTTAGGTTCTGCGTGGACTACCGGCAGCGTAACGCGGTGACGAAGAAAGACGTCTACCCACTTCCCCGCATCGACGACACGTTAGACCGGCTGCGCCACTCTCGATACTTCTCATCGATGGACCTGAATAGCGGCTACTGGCAGATCGAAGTCGACGAACGGGACGAGAGAAGAACCTTTACGTCACGCCGGATGGGGTTGTACGAGTTCAAGGTGATGCCCTTCGGACTATGCATGGCGCCAGCAACTTTCCAGCGTGTCATGGACACCGTACTGGCAGGACTGAAGTGGCAGAGCTGTCTCGTCTACCTCGATGACGTCGTAGTGTTTTCCAGCGACTTCGACGAGCACTTGCGACGACTCCGTGCTGTAGCGACAAATGGAATGATGTCTTTATTGAACAGAGCATCTGCTTGCTGTGCTTGCCGCAAGTGATCCGGCGTTTTCGGTTGACAGCGGAGTGGCGAAGCATCACCGATTTAAGCGGCGTCGGTTCCGATCGTTCAACGCTCCTGCTCACCTGTTAGCATTCGTTATCCGCTTTCAAGTCCCTGGTAATCCTCATTGCGTCCTGTGCGCGCTGGCGCTATTCACCGCACGGAACACCCATTCAACTGGCCATGGGACTGATCCCATTTGGACGAGAGGACGAGAACCGAACCAGACCGAACCCTTTGTGACTGCTCCGTAGAGCCATGGGGACGCCTCCATGTTTTTCACTCAAATAAGTAGGACACATAAACGCGCGACTCCTTGAATTGGGCGGCGACACGCGCCACCTAACGGACAGCGCTCAAACTACAGAGAAAAAGAAACCAACAATTCTTGCTCTGAGCGCCTCGCCTGACAATGCCGTATGTACATATCCCACGCCACACTTCACTCATACGCGACATACAGACATCACAGCATTTTATACATCAACGCATTCAGAAACAGCACAAGATACAACATCACATATTGACACTCTACATTCCTGTACACACGTCTAGTCGACACCACTAGCTTATATACTCTTGTATTTTATGTGACCGATTAGGATGGTGACCACTGTCATATTTTGCATAAATACGAAAAGTCTGTGCAAGATTTAGCCGTATATATTCTTTTCCTCAACTGCCCTTAGGAAAGCGCTCGTATCTCTAATGTAGGGCCATTGCAAAAGTGAACAGCAGGTTATAAATAAATTTGAATAGTTGCTACACGTCACATTTTGACCAGTTTCGTTTTCTCGCTTGCCTAAACTTCAAGTATACAGAAGCTTGTTTAATTAATTGTATAATTATCGAAACCAATTTCTGCAATCACTACTTTCTGAACACTCTGATGCATTTTTCTTTTCTCTTTTTACATATCCAGACTGACTTTAGCGGCGGTTGGGTACCCGTTGAGTACACTGAGCACGCGCAGGTGATTTTAGCTACAGTGTTTTAGAGGGTGTAGTGGCAAGAGCGGCGCCCGCTTACAATGAAGCGCGTGAAGACGGTCGATGTAGATACCGCGAGTGACGCTGGAGTTCTGTACCCTAGGAGAATTTATGGCACGTGTGCGATGAACGAAGAAGACGACGAGGGTGACGCGGTACGCTTCTCCGAAATGTAGCACCGTAGAATTTCTTTCGCAGCTATTAAGCCTGCAGCCCAAGTGATAGCGTTGCTGAACGATGGGTCAGTACTGGGGGGGGGGGGGAGTCGATATGAATTAAATAATCTCCCTCAAAACACGGGAATATTTTAAGTAGAGGATAGCACACACTCTATACTCCGCGACAACTTTTCTTGGCAATACAGTGGAAGGTACAGGCCCGCGTCCCCTCTCCCATTTTGAGTGTGCGCGGGCTCTCCTCTTCTCCCCGGAAATGGGGAGAGAAAGAGAGCCTGCGTACACTCAAAATGGGAGAGGGGACGCGGGCCTGTACCTTCCACTGTATTGCCAAGAAAAGTTGTCGCGGAGTATAGAGGCATTAGTCCAAAGGCAGAACTACAATTTACTATACTTCGTTTCACCGGGTGCATATCACATGAGCGAATGACGTTTTAGCGAACAGCGACATTTGAGCGAATCGACGTTTTAGCGAATAACGGGGGCGCGCGTTATCCCATCCGCCGCGCTGCGCTTACGCCGCTTCGCGGCGACAGTCTGCGGCGGCTCATTACAAAAATGTGAACCCATTTGGCCCACCCGAAAACACAGCTTCGCGGCGTCCGACTATTCGCTAAAGTGTCATTCGGTGAAACGTGGGCGTTCGCTAAAACGTCATTCGATCAAGTGAGTGCCTCCCCGTTTCACCTTATGTTGCACCGCAGCGAAGGCTAGAAGCGCGAGCTCATAGCGTTGGCAGCTACTCTTAATTCACGACAGCGTGTGCCGCCGAGATGTGCCCCAGAGCAAAGAGCTCGCGCTTGTAGCCTTTCCTGCGGTACATCATAAGGTGAAACAGAGTATACAGAACAACATTAGCAGTTGTTTCGCACCGCGAAAAGCTCATGTCAAACCACAGTAGTAAGCGCCTAACAGCGCTGATGATGGGGCTGACGGGGGCGCGCTCCTAGGGCACAGAACAGCAGCGCCATGGTGTCGTCTACGCGCAAAATTTTCACAGAGCGGCCGCCGCTCTTGCCACTACAACCCCCTCTAGAACACTGTAATTTTAGCGAAGCCCGTCCGCTGGTCCTCCCCGAAGCGTTATTTCAGTTTTCTTCTTTTCGCTAAATATCCGTTCTATGCGCTCGCGCTCGCGCCAAGAGGACAGTGCAGAATTGCTGCTTTCGGGCCCGTGCCTTCACCTGCAACGAACGCGAAATACGTATGCTAGATTATCTAAATCCTGGTTGAGACAGTAGTGTTTGACTGCGTGCGTCTGAATGCGTTGCGGCAGCAAGAAATCCGGACACCCCTGCTGCTTATATCGCGTACCAAGATGATTCCTTGAATTGGATTCCACGCTTGATACGAAGCACAAACGTGCCGGTGAGTGGCTTTCGGTTCTCGACGCAACGCTGTCAAACGCTAGTGTCTGAACCGGGCTTGTTTGAAGCATTTTTTTATCGAGTATGCTCGATGAAATGTGCCAAATGAACCAGAGAAGGCGAATAATACACATCGAGACAGAAAAATAGTGAAATACACGGACATGATCCCAGATATCTGTGTACGTTCGTCCTGTCCGGCCTCAGTCGTGGTGTTCAATGCTTTATACTTCACTGCACTTGAAAGCAAAAAAAATTGGGTACGACAGGCGCGCAAGTTCGGCGGAACCGAGAAGGCCAGTTGCAACTGACCTGCACGCAGAACTGACCGATCACACCTTTATTGAGAGCACGCTCTTTACTGAACCGCACAATAAAAGACGACGAGAGTATCTCGTCCGGCGAGCATTCAAGTCAACTCACGCCTGTGCGTAGCTTCCTGTGCTTTTCTAGAGATTTGGTTGAATTCCTCGAGCACGACGCCAGCTGCCAGCTGTTTACTGCTACATGGTAAAACCCGCGACGGAACCAAAAAGGACAACCGCGATACTTTTTATCTTCCTCGGGTTTTACCAGGTGCCTACCAAGGTTGCCTGTACTTGTTTGTTTTCTGCCAGTTTAGGCGAACTGAGCCACACGCTTGTTTCGACCGGTTCAAATTTGAATAAATGATAACCAACGCACAGAGAAAACAAGTTTCAAGTACTTTTTGAGATTTTTGAAGTGACCTTTACTATTGAACGACTGCATGCACTTGAATATTCAATTCAAGAGTTTATAAAACGTGACTACCCCATGCTTGTCACTTGCCAACAGGGTGCTAACTCTCAATGGCTCGAGCCCAGTGGGTAGTTAAGTAAGACTGTGGGGTAGTTACAGCCGTCAAAACGCACGATGACGAGGGGGGGTGCTCACTTTTTCTTAGGGCTCATTCACACTGGAAGCGGATCCGCGTTCGCAAAGCGGTTGCGAACGCGGTTGTATAAGGATTCAGTACAATTGCACGCGCACACGATGACATCAAATGCGCGTGCAATTGCACTGGATCTTTATACAACCGCTTTCGCAACCGCTTCGCGAACGCGGATCCGCTTCCAGTGTGAATGGGGGGTCAGAGTGTACGCAGACTTCGACGACCGCGACGCTCTCTTACTATCTTTTGTACCCTTTTTTTTGGCACAAGTTCGCCACATTAAACGTTTATTTATTCCTGCTTATTTCTTGTTTATTGGTCACCACCCGTGACACTATTACTGAAATTAATAAAAGCGGAATTGGCGAAAAAGCAGATTCCTCGCGCGTGCAAAAGAAAGAAAAGGAGTTGTTGTTGTTGAAAAACTTTATTGAGTTGAAAGATTTAGGAAAGGGAAGGGGAGAAAGGGGAAGAAAAAGGAGAGAGTGGTTGTGTGCCCCTATTCCGGGGCTCCAAGTGCGGAGTGAACTCGGAGTGCTCGGGCCACGAGCAGCCTCTGCTCGCTAGCCGTCGCGTACTTGAGTCCCGCTTCCCACTCCTCGAGTTTGGGCTCCTCGACTGGAGCCAGTCCTGAGAGGTTCTTGCATGCCCAGACAACGTGATAAACGTCCACCCAGGGCTCACCACAGAAGGGACAGTCCACCGTGGCGTACCGCTCTGGGTACCACAGATGTAGCTGGATCGGTGTGACAAACGTGTCCGTCTGAAGTCGTCTCCACGTGAACTCTTCTTCTTTGCTGAGACCTTTGGCCGGCCCAGGATATTCTGCCCTATGTGTTCGTAGAGCCTTTAAGGCCTCACTGTAAGTGAGCGCACTGTCCAGATCCCTCTGGGGCAGAACCGAGTCCCGGTATAACGCACCTCGGGCCGCAGCATTCGCCGCCTCGTTTCCGACTTGCCCCATATGGCCGGGGGTCCAGATCAGATGTACACCCTCTACTGCGGTTTTGCGGAGGAGCCTTAGAGCTGGTTGACCCACGACCCCTCGCGCAAAGTTTTGACAATCTCTTTGTGAATCCGAAATTATCGTCGCACGAGGATTGCAAACCACCGCCAATGCTATGGCCGCCTCCTCCACTTGTTCAACCGTCTGCGCTCGTATGGAGGCGACGCGTCTGATCTGCCCTTGCGCACTGGCCACCGCTATTGCAGCCACCCCCAGCACCGGACCGGCCCCATCCACGTACAGGGTTCCCTCTCTGCTGTCCCAGGAACGCGCTAGGGCCACCGCTCGCGCTTGTCTCCGTTCCGCATTCCTATCCGGGTGCATGTTGCGGGGGATTCTACTTATCGTGAATCTCTGCCGGGTCTCAGCCGGCAGCTCTTCCCCCGCGTCTCCGGGCCCGTGAGAACCGCCGGGTACTGCCATTCCCAGTTTGTCCAGAAGCCACGCTCCATTCACTGTGGAAGAGAGTCGCTTCAGCTGTGACACTAGTTGAGCTTCATGAAGTTCTTCTATGGTGTTATGCACCCCAAGTTTAAGCAGTTTCTCGGTCGCCGTACGCTACGGTAGCCCCAGCGCGTTTTTGTACGCTCTCCTTATCAGTACGTTTAGCTTTTGCATCTCCGCCTTGTTCAAGTTCAGGTACGGAGTGCCGTACGTCAGTCTGGCAATAATGAAGGCCTGGACCAACTGTATTGCCTCTTTCTCCTTTATACCGTGTCTATGGTTCCTAATTCGCCTCATCATACCGCACACCTGCGTGGTCATGGCGTCCAGTCTGTCGATAGTCAACTTGTTCCCCCTCCCCTGTTGTAGAAGCTGGCCCAGAATCCGAACCTCCGCTGGTTTTGGGACCCGGACCCCATCTATCTCCACGACAATGTGATCGGCTAGCTTATCGCGAGGGTTTCGGAAGACAAGAAGCTCAGATTTCTCCGGGGCGCACTTAAGCCCGCATCTCATAACGTACTCTCCGACGATATCCGTCGCCGCCTGAAGCTTCTCTTCTATTTCCGCGTCACTGCCCTCCCTGCACCACAGGGTGATGTCATCCGCGTAGATGGCATGCTCCACGTTCGGAACCGCCCTCAGCGCTTCTGGTAGACCCCGCAGCGCAAGGTTGAACAGCAACGGGGAAAGTACTGCCCCTTGTGGCGTACCCCTGGAACCTAGTCTGTATGTCCCAGATTGCATACTTCCCAACGTCAACGTGGCTGTCCTGTCCGTCAAGAAAATGCGGACATATCCGAAGGTTCTTCTCCCGCAGTTAACTGTGCTGAGACCCCTAAATATGCTTTCGTGCGAAACATTATCAAACGCGCCTTTCAAGTCTAAAGCTAGAAGGCATCTCGTTTGGCCGCTCCTCGGATTCTCCAGTATATCCTTATATATCCACAAGAGTATGTCCTGCGTCGATGTGTGAGGTCTGAACCCGAACTGCGTGTTCGGAAGGAGTTGTTCCTTGTCTAGATACTTCATAACCCTGGAGTTTATGACTCGTTCGAACGCCTTGCCCAGGCAAGATGTAAGCGGAATCGGCCGCAGATTTTCTAGCTTGAGCTCCTTTTTGGGTTTTGGAATGAAGCGAATGTCAGCAACCTTCCAACTATCTGGAGTAAGCCCGCGCTCCCAGAAATGTTCGTTGAAATGGCGTACCAGCTCTTTCAGGTCCCCTTCCCCTAAGTTGTAGAGGAGTTTCGCTGTGAGGGAGCCCGGTCCGGGTGCTGCGCCCTTCCTCATAACCCCGAGCTCATACTTCAACTCCGCGACAGTAATTGGCCTGTCTAATTCAGGGTTTTCCTGCCCTTCATACTCCACGATTTCTCCTGTGGATTCCAAACACAAATACCTTTCCGCCAGCCGATCCATGGTCTGCTTGCGGTCCCCGGGTAACTTATGTATCAGTTCCGCTAAACGGTCGCCCGTCACCGCCTTTGCCCTACTCGGATCGATTAAGGCCCTAAGCATCCTCCATGCCTGAGCCGTGCCTAGGCTTCCCCGTATAGAGTCACACAGGCCATACCAGTTCTTCCTAGCCAAGTCCTCCGCATAGTCCTCGGCCAGCTTTGTGAGTGCTTGAATCCTCTTCCTCAGCTTCTTGTTGTAGCGCTGTTTCTTCCATCTCCTGGTCAGCCCACGTCGTGCTTCCCAAAGATGAAGCAGACGCGTGTCCACTGCTGGGGTCTTCTCTGAGAGTTCAACTTCAGCCACGAACGGCTTGACACTGGCGATCACCTCCGAAGACCAATCCTCGATGTTCTCGATGCTAGATGCACCTTTCCCTCTCTGTTTTCGCCATCGGTCCCAATCCGTTATTCTTGCCTTTCCCGTCTTTCTTGTGTATCCGGACTCGTGAATAGTCGTTTCGAGGATACAATGATCGCTACCGAGTTGCTCCATGAGGTTAGTCCACTCAGCGTTCGCCACGTTCTCGACAAGCGTCAGGTCTGGACAGGTGTCTCTGCATGAGCTCGTGCCCGTCCTGGTTGGCTGATCAACCTCGGTAAGCAATGTTAGGCGTTCCTGGTTGATGCTTTCCGCCAGCCTTCTGCCTTTCGGAGAAACCTACTTGTAACCCCATCCCGGCTGAGGGGCGTTGAAGTCTCCCGCAATAACCACAGGGTCCTTCCCCGCCTCCTTGACCACCTTCGCGATTAGCCGCCTGTAGTCCGTCTTATGGTTCTTTGGATTTCCATACACGTTCACCACATGTACACCCCGATCCCCTTTTTTCACTGGGATGATCACAATGTGACAGCACGACACCTCACAGCCATCCAAGTCTAGTCTCGTGGCTGCGTAGGTCTTGTGCACAAGCGTCGCGACGTATTGGTCGCCCTCAATTGTAGCATAGTCTTTGATCTTCACTGGTTTCTTGCCCGGCTCCTGCAGCAGTATCACCGCCGGGGGATTGGGTTCAAGCGACACCCTCAGGCTAAGGCTCGCCTGTTTCCGACCCATGCCCCTGCAGTTCCACTGCCACACTTTCAAACCTGGCTTTGTTGACTTGCGCATGATTCTGCGTCCGAAATTTCTGCGTCCCGTAGAGGCTCGCCCGTTTTTCTCCGCTTCGAGACGAACTGCCTGAAGAGGCTCTCTTGGTTTTGCTCAAGAGTCTTTCCTAATTTCTCCGGCTCGGTGACCCTGCATGTCAGCTGCATCAGTTGGCTAGTGAAGAATTCTTGAAGTCCCTGGGTCGCCCGCTGAACGGTCGTCTCCACGATCGCTTGTACTTGCTCTGCCGAGACTCCCCCGGTTCTGCCTCTTTTGTTCCAAAGTTCCTCTATGGTCTTTTTGCAGTGGGTCACGTCCCTCCGCAGGTCTTGTATCGCTCCGTTGCTGCTCGCCCCTCCACCTTTTGGCTGGGACGTGCTCCTCGACTCCTGATCCCCGACCCTTGGGAGTTCCGGCCACTTCTTGCGATTGCCTGGATCAGTGAAGATCCCTTCCATAGAGGTGCTTCGCTTGCTCTTTTTTCGCTTGCCCTTTTGCCGGCGCCGCTTGGATGTAGTCATATCTCGAGACGCGCTTCTCCCACAGCTGGCGGACCGGCTGCGCGAGCGGGTGCGCGAGTCTGACACGCTCCGTCCCGACTCTCTCGAAAGCCATCGCACGTGCTGCGCGCCGTCGCGACGTCTCTCCCCACTCCGTCTAGGCTCCCTGCTTTTAGTCTCCTTGTAGAACTTCTCCGGGCAGTGTCTGTCGTAGGTCTTGTGGGCCCCCCCGCACAAGACACACTTCGGCACACACTCATGGTCCTCACCGACCTCAGTGGCCCTGCACGCCGAGCACGCAAATCCCTCCGGCTTGCTGCATACGTCGGTCCGATGGCCCACTTCACCACAGTTCAGACAAGCCGCCCTAGTCTTCTTATAGATAAAACAGGGAGTCTCGAGCCAATTGAAGCTCACCGTGAACGGTACCTTCTTCCCCGCAAATACGATTACCGCAGACTGTGACTTCCCTAGCCTCCTTGCTTCTAGAACTTCGTATCCCACAGCTCTGGTTTTCTGTCGAATCTGTTCGTAAGTCAGGTCAGGCCGGACACCGTGTATGACGCCGCGGCACGCATCTTCGCTCGGGGAGACATGATACGCTTCGACGTCTAGCACGCCGACAGGAAAATTCAGTTTCTTGATACCTGCGACGGCTTCCGCTTCGCTCCATTCGTCCGTACAAACCATGATTGTATTCTGTGCTTCCAGCAGCCTTACGACCGTCTTCTCGTCCAATCCTCTCGGCAGGGAGCTCTGGACCGCTTCCCCGATCAGGCTCCTGTACCGCTTCAGGTCCACCGCGACCCGATGAGGTTTGATAATGACCTTGTGCTTGTAAACTCTGAGACTGGGCAACCTCAGAGTTTTCCTCGACTTGAAATTCTCCGCCGTTGTTCCCCCGGCTTCATCTCGAACCTGTTTCTCGAGGCCTTGTGTCTCCCTCTTGCTCTTTTTCTTCTGCATCAATACTTGCACCCAGCCGTTGCCGGGTCCTCCGTCCTCCTGGTCCCCCAAGGTGGCATCCTTGTTTCCATCATCCCGGAGTGGCCGCTGCGCCGGGTTGATAAATCCATGCGCCACCTCGTCTGGGTTATAGCCGATCACTCGACCGGTACCTGGAGTTTCTTGGGTCCTTGTATCCATCCTCCAGCCTTCAGCCCCCACCAGGACGGCGACCGCCACGCGATAGGCCTAGCTAGGCGGCCGCTCCGAGAAGCTTGGTGCGACGCGCCCTGCGGCGCGAAGCCTAACGAGTGTTAACAGGCCCTCCGTGGGCCTGAATCGTGACAATGTCCTTGAAATGAGAAAGATTCGGCTCACCGGCATGAAAGTGGTATCGAGCGAAACCGGAACGTTAGCTCTGTCTTCTCCAACACTTTTCACCGCACAGAAAAGGAATTTTCCAAGAAAAAGGACGATTTTCTGCGGAGCCCATAGAACATGCGTCCGCTCTCAGCACGTGCGTGCACGCGCCCCAAGAAAAGGAGTACGTCGTAGCGTCAATAAAGGTGATTCCGGTCACGTTATATATGGTGCACAAATTCCGATTGCTTGCGCCGGGACGACTAACGTCTTCTGCGTCTTCTACGATAAAGGCTAGCGCCCGTTGGACGGTCGTGCAACTTCTATTTTTCAAAATCTACTTTCTCTTTATGTTTGCGGCGACGCAACGCCGCAACCACAAAGTCTGCAATAACCTCCGCCTGCGATATCTTCCTACTTTCGCCTTTGATTGAGTTTCTAATCCGAAATCTCCGTTTGTGTTTTTTAAGACTTCATAAATATTTTTAAAAAAAGTGTAAGCTCGTTACACATTTCTATTCGGATTTTACTTGAGTGCGCCGGTATGTCTGGTATGAATCACCGTTTGTTGATGAACCGGCCGTTTTGGGGTATACACCAGCGCATACTTGGAGATGGCAGGCATGCCATGCTTCCCCTACCACTGCAAAAGCAAGATTTAGCGATGACGTGGAAATTTCTTTCGTTTCCCGAAGACCGAACAAACTTGAGTAATTAAGTTACTTCAAATTAAACTAGAATAGCTATCCAAGTCATGCTTCAAGATGGACACTGACGCCTCAACACGCGATAATTGCAACTCCACAAAGATCCCGGAGAACTTCACGGACGACAGACCAGGGGCACAACTGAACACCCAGTCATATGCAGCCATGTAAGCAGCCAGTCAGATCTGTCATCATACTTGCTAAGTCCAACTGCAATTAGAAATATGGAACGCCTCGAAAGACATTTTGTTGAACAACAAAAAACACTCGCATTCGAGACTGGCACCACCTTAGGACTTAGCTTGTCACCTAGCCGGTAACATCAGCCGTGCCTTCGACACACATTTCTTTGATATATTGCAAGAAACAAGAGTTCAGCTGAACGCGCTCTTGAGGACTCTGATCGACGCTCGAAAGAAAGGCATGCAGGGTGTGCAAGGATTACATGGACATGTGAGTCAACAAGTGCCTCAATGTACAGGGTGTCAGAACTGAAAATTTACGTTGTCGTTTTTACCGCAAAAATAAACTAGGCATCGCCGAACGCTCATTCTCCGCCCAAAGGTAGAGCTGGAGGTCACAACCAGATGCCAATGTTTCAGCCCGATCTGATAACTTAATCAAAAGTTATAAGTGATTTTCTGAAACTTTCTGTGGGAAAATGGAGCCCATTTTTGCCCTTTTTCGGTTTCTGGTGCCATAGAGCCCCATGTGTTTGAAAACTCCGTCGGCCACCATTTTCCCATTGAACTTTTCAGAAAATCACTTATAACTTTTGATTAAATTATTGGATCGGGCTGAAACTTTGACATCTGGTTGTGACCTCTAGCTCTTCCTTTGGGCGGAGAATGAGCGTTTGGCGATGCCTAGTTTATTTTTGCGCTAAAAAAGACCGCGTAAATTTTCTTTTGTGACACCCTGTACTTTTGAACCGCTCCGTCAAGCGAGCAAACAAACAACCTGACAAAGTCATTGGAAAAAGAAATGCAAAAGGAAAGGAGGCTACACGCTGCTAGCACGTAACAGATTGCAGCGTGTGACACTTATTTACCGGAAGTGTGAGCTGGACTACGGTTTTTTCTTTACTCTGTTTTGTTTTTAGTTATTACCCGCACTGGAAAAGCAAATAAACAAAATTAACGTGCAGCTAAAAAAAGAAAAGTGAACTTCTTTTTTGTTTATACAGTTTATTTGTGTTGCTCCGCTTTTTTTTTTTTTTTTTTCTTTTGTGGACTGAACACCGACGTCGACCGCCACTTGCTCATTTTCAATGCTCCTACCGATCCCCCGAGCGATCGCCGTTGTTGAAGGACGTCTCTGCAAATTGATTTATATCTTTGTATCACCTGCTAACTTCTTTGTTTCCTTCGCCGTTTTTGCTCCTCTCCCCATTTCTTTTTTATTTTCGTCTGTGATGGGGAACCCATCTTTTTTGCAAAGTTCTAAGAGCACGGTAAATTTTCTCAATACTTGTTGTCGTTGTTATGCTTCAGAGGCTGGAGCACTTGCTCTGGTATTCTTAACATGTTGTTTGGGCGCGTATTAATAATCACCTATTCAGGTAAGAAATTGTGACAACGCAGTTTGTAACGAATAAAGAGTAACCTCTTGCGACGTCGTTCGAGTAGCTAATCGCCTTTTATTCCGCATCCCAGATGCGCTTCAAACGCGTGTGATCCCCTGAGTGACGTTAGAAACTGCTAAATGAACTGCTCTATCTTCGTTTATGTGCGCGTTGTTATTTGTTTGTCGTTGCAGTTACAATCAGTGGATTCCGTTCTGGAAGCGGACTAACCGCAATGAATTGTTTCAGCTGCTGGGGTGACGAAACAGGGTTCCCAAAGCTCGAGGACCGTCGCGGAGCCTACACTTTTCCTTCGCGTCGTCGGCTTCCGCGGACTAGTCGCAACTGTCACGCTCGCCGTTGCTCCCATGGGATTTTCAAATGAGTTTGCAGTATTGGTGAAGCTATATCGTATTTGCTGGCAGCTTATTAAAAGCAGGTTGTGGCTTATGATTGCTTCACTGCCAATGAAATCGCAGTATTAGCTGATAAGAAATCCGGAGAGCCAATCGCTACGCAACAAGCGTGAACACCTAAAGCCACGCTCTTCATTACTTAAAGGTGCCCAAAGGAGGTTTCTGTGGTCGCCTAAATGAGGCGGTAACTCTCCCAGCAGGTCACTAAGCATCCTCGAAATTTATTGGTCGTAACGGTACGCGGATGATTTCATATTACAAAAGCGATCAAAGTTCGGGACACACCGAGGTCAATCTCCGGCGATAGGAGGAGCATTGTTCCGGCAGTCAGGACGAGATCAGAACGATGTAAAAGCGACATTTCGTTGAGATTGCAAACGCTGTTATTAAAAAAATGTGTATGCTTTTGTAGATGATTACAGAGGATAACAGTAGTCCAAAAATCTATTTTTCTTTCGCGAAGAGGATACATAATATTCCAAGAATCGTCTCAAAAAAGGGCACTATGGTTTTGTTTTTCAGAGGTTTTATTTTTTTTTCTTTTCTTTCGCGGAAGTGATGTGTTTGGTCGTCAGCTCTCGAGCGCGCGCTCGCTGGGTTGAATCATAGCCTCCTCTATACTTACAAAGCCTGACAGTTCGACGACGGAGATATAGAGTGCCTGGTCGGAGATTTGGAGCGCGAGGATGTGGCAGCGCAGAGTATTTCTCGGGGAAGCTGGTCGTCAGCGCACAGCTTTTGCTGTGGCAAGGACCCAAAACATGGTTTTAAACCCCGACGAGAAGAGGAGCGGTAGCACGAGGAACGCGAGGTGCACGAGGGGACATTCCATCGCTCGGGAGAAGTCTGCTTAGGCGTCTCGCCGCAGCGGGGCGCCCGTCACGTGGCTCTCCTCTCATTCGTTGTCTGCCACTCTACATTTCTTTTTTCAATTTCGGCGGTCACTTCTCGTGGTGATCTGCCATGCTTTGTCAGTATATAGGGAGGCTATGGTTGAATCTTAATCATGGCTGTATCGGCAACGAGCTGCGCGCATTCTAGATATCACTCCGCGGTTCCACCGGCTGGAAAGGCGAGGATCCTTCGGTCGCTACTGGCTGACACTAGTGGTCCTAGTTTCGGAACAAGCTCCTCCCATCTCCAGAGATGACCTCAGCGTGTTGCGATCTTTGAATGATTTCTTTAATAGGGAAATCGGGCGCGTACCGTCATGATTTAGAGACTTCAAGAATGCTTAAGGAGCCATGAGAGTGATTAATAGACCGATCTCACCAGCCAGCTTGGCAACGCCACCGCAACCGCAGTGCATCTAGGGAACCTTAGTCTTTCTGCAGGTGCGACAAACCCGCTGGAGCTCTACGCGTGTGGAGGACGAGACAGTACGAGCTCTCGCATGCACGGCCGTCAGTCTCAAATGAACTATAGATATGGCGGCGTCACGCATGCCCCGAACGCTTAGTGAGATCGGTCTATTGCTATATTTGGGCCATTAGAGAAACCTCCTCTGGGAACCCTTAAGTCATATCGGCGCCTTCCATGCACACTCCGTTCACACTTACGATACCAGTGCACAGGAAGGTATACGTGCTCCTTCGACCCTTCGCAGGCCCATATCTTTCGCCACGTGATCACGCTCCCGCCCCATACCCACAAACAGTGAGAGAGCGCGGTTACGTGATGAGAGGGAGACCTTCAATTGGTCTCCCGAGAGCGTAGCTTCCATTCCATTGTCAGGTTAGGGCAGAGCGGAGTGTCGCTAGACCATGCTTGCTGGCCCCGAGCAGTGGCAAGCGGAAGGGAGGGGCCAAATACTGTGCCTCGGCGCTGTACATTGGAACCATCTAGGCGTGCTGCACAAACCTGTCTTGTAGTGAAGGCAGGGTTGGGCAGAAAGACTCAAAAATGTATTTGAAGTACGAATACAGGGACAAATTAAAATAGTAGCTAAAATACTGATACTAAAATATATCTATAAAAATGTATCGCAAATACATTTCAAATTGAGGCAAAAAGTCTTTGGAAATACAAATACAGGAATACATTTTAGAGAGGGCAGAAATACAAATAGAGAAATACTAATACTGCAATATTTTTTTCAAATTTGTTTGAGACGTCAGATGAGATGAAGCTTCAATTTTGACGCGGAAGTTTTTGATCCGAACTTACTTTCCTTGAGGCTTGGCACTTTGCCTTAGTGGTTTCGGACGACCCGGAGTCTTCAATGGGCTCAAAAAAACGTTCCATCAGGGACCGACCACGGTCTTTTCCCTGGCATCCTGTCTGTCTGACGAGGGATTCAAAAAGACTTCGACCTCTCAAAAAATTCGATTTAACCCTAAATCCCATCAAAATGTCACCACGCCCCTGTCCTATAAGGACGCCCCTGCCAACATTGATCACATGGCGTCACGGTGGAATAAACAGGTAGTCTTTATCTGTGGGTGTGGCTTTGAACATTAAACTTTACCACGCTGCTGTATGAAAGTTCAATAGGAACTTTCGTTGTAGGTTACCTCGTTGAAGATCTTGCAGGCAGTGTCTTTTGTAATTTTCGATAATAGGGGACCACCTGAAGCATCCTGCAACACGTGTCTCATCTTCTGTTACGGTTGAAAAAAAAGATACGATGGCCATCCCTGTTGTGAAAATCCTTCCTGCAGACCCTCGGCCACCGACGCATGAATTGCTGTCATCAAGGTTCGCCTAGCATCACCCAAACAGAGACCTCATGGATTGCCACCTGATATTGCCGGCACAGCTGCGAGCTCTCCGAGAAACAGCTCGCGCTTGAGACGAGTCGCAGGTGTAAGAAGTCTGGTTCGGCACTGCGAGGCCACGTCCGGCCTCCTTCCTGGGTTTCGGATCACCAGAGCAGCGGGTCACGTTCATTTCGGCTGATGACGTACCTTGGGGCCGTGCAATATTACAGGCGCAGCCGCAGACGCATTCGAATATGTGTTGAACTTCACTGCGTGAGTCAACTTCCTATTTCACTTCAACCACCGCCAGGCTCGTGCTGCAACGGACTGTGACTCAGCTTTGCCGGCTGGGTGTATTGTGTACGCTAAGGCAAGAGAGACGCTTAGCAGAGGGCATTGAATGCCAGCAAAAAAAGACTCAAGAAATACTTAGCTAAGGACCTACGGCAGAAGATGCTCTGACTCCACTCCTGGCACGCCGCCTAATTCGACTCCCCGACTACGCAAAATTTCTTAGATGAGAGAAGAGAACGCATAGAAAAATAGTATAGAGAATCGGAAGGAACCTTGGTCAGAATAGTAACAATGGCCCAGAATCTTGTCGACCCTAATGCCCTCAAAAGTAAAAAAAAAAAAAATGCGTTCGGACTTTTTTTTTTTTTGAAGAGGCGGGGGGGGGGGGGGGGGGGGGGTTGGGGGTAGTGTTTCTCGAAAAACGTATTTCATCTTGATTATTTCGCGATACAAAGAAACATTCCAAATGTATTTCGATACAGGAATACAGCTACTGGTGAAAAAAATGTATCGCGATACAGAGATACCGATACAAAGTGTATTTCTAAAATACTATCGCGATACATTTGTATCGCGATACTGCCTAACCCTGAGTGAAGCCAACCAACTCTTCCGTAGGAGACTCAATGGCTTTGCCCCAGCAGCAGTGAAAGCAAGGTTTTAAACGCCTTGACCGACACTCTAAAGCTCGGTGACCAGCTCGCGTCTTGCAGCGGAATGTTAATTATTATTTTTGCGTCGTTCACCCAAAAACGAGTTTGCGTCAACTATTTCTGCGCGTCCGACTCACAGTAACCGCCAAAGCCCCTAAATAGATGAGCGGCGTTTGGCAACTGCCGGTTCCATAGGAAATTTTGTTTCAGTGTTGACAAATGTGACAATGAGCTGCATGCCTGTGCAAGCATAATTCTGAGACCTCCAGACTGTAGTTTTCAGAACGATGTTTAGACAGGCTTGCAGATCATTGTCGTCGTTGGGCGACACCTAAAAAAAAAATTTCCTAAGGAACCGGAAGTTTCCAAACGCCGCTCACCTACGGCCATGCGGTCAAAGTGTTCTACTTGTTCACGCTCCACAAGCGCCGCCTGGCCGCGCTTGTTTTTTGGGTATTCTGTATCATAGAAACTCTTTTGAAACAGGGTGGTCAGACCCAGAAAACTATTATACATGTTAAAACATGTATGTCAATATATCCTCAACCTAATGTACGTGCTACATGCTTTAAAAGAAGGAATGCAAAAGGGCCGCTTGGCGGCGCTACCTAGACGCTCGCGCATGTTATGGGGTGGGGCATCGCGCCTCGACATCCTTCGCGAAGGCGTATACAGGCATAGTTTAACTTATGTGAGCCTTTCCAGAGCTTATTGCCCGGGCGAAAAATGCCGAGTCACTGAAATGTGGCCGCATGCGCAGAGTCTGATATAACGCACAGCAGAGAAGCTGCCCAGGCTCAGAACGTGTTCCACAGTACAGCAGACAAAGTATGGCATTTCGCAGAAGATGATTTTCGCAAGGGTCTATGGGAGGCACTGCTTGTACTACGTGACGGTAGTACGTTTGCGATCTTGCGTTCTGTTTGCGCCGGGATCCATCGTTTTATTTCTGCGCGTGATTGGTTTAACCAGTGCCTCCTCTATACTTACTAAGCCTGGCGGGTGGACGACGGAGCCATAGAGTGCCCGATCGCAGATTTGGAGCGCGAGGACTTGGCAGCAAAGAGCATCAAAGAGCCATTTCTCGGGGAACCTAGAGTCACTGTATAAATGCTACGCTTGCGTCGCAGAGTATCGCTATGAGGCCAGTGGCGTAGGCAAGGGGGAGGGGGGGGGGGGGTTGGGGGTTAGTCCCCCCCCTCCCCGAAATGCCAAGCCTACCCCCCCCCCCCCCCCCCCCGCGCCTACTTGCTCCCCTGCTTACGCAGTCGGTTTTGCACGGAACATGGAGCAAAGAGGGGGTAAGGACTATACTTATTTGCTTTCGGGAAAAGCGTTTTTGGGGTAGAGAATGCTCACAAAAATAAAGTAGGCAATATTTTTTCATTCATATTTATTTGATCGGATGCGGAACTTGATCTCAGATATATAGAGACTGATATTTCGAAACATTCGTGGGACGGAGGATGGCGATTTCAAGGCCAAGTATGACAGACAATCCTGACGAAAATACAGAGTTCAATCAAACCAAAGCAAATATAACAAAGCGAACACATGGTTATCATATAAAACAATGTCAGAGTGGGCATGGAAGATTTGCAGCGATGAGGTGGCTCATGTTTTTCGTCTTGCCCCAGCTCCTGAACGTGTCAGCGCGTGCGTCCCCATCCAGCTGGTGACACGATGAAGGCGCAGCTTTGCTCCGGTTTACGGGCCGCGAGCTACCATCCGCCACGCGCTCGTCGACTACAGTGTGTCCTGCTGGGATCAAGATCTCAGAGGACCTCGCTCGTGCTACGCCATCCACAGCGACATCAACGGAAGCGCCTACGAAGGGACCCCCCGGCTACAGCGCGCCAGTGGGCATGGAAGATTTGCAGCGATGAGGTGGCTCATGTTTTTCTTCCTGCCGCCGGTTAGTAGTCGTAAACCTTTCCACTGTTTTAGGTCGAATTATGTTTGCCTAGTTGTGCTCCATGCCCCGGAGCTTGTATTGAATCTTTTAGAGCGTGTATTGAATCTTTTAGAGCTTTGTTGCTTTTGATGTCTGGGGATGTAGAGAAGAACCCAGGCCCTATGAGCAAGCAACAAGAGGATGAATTCCTTGCGCTTGTGCAGACAGTCGCGAAGCTTCAGAATAGCCTTGCTCTGCTGCTATAAGAGGTAAACCTACTACCACAGAAAAATATAGAAAGCGAAAAATCTGCTTCCGCTCTAGAAGAACGCGTTAGCAACCTGACAACTGAACTCGACTTACTAAAGCAGAAGGAAATCGGTAGCGTCACACCTACCGAACCTCAGCTTACTACAGCTCTAAACGAACTTTCGCAGCTGAAAACTCGTTGTGACGACGCCGAGGGCAGATCCCCGTCGTAACAACCTTCTACTTTTTGGCGTCACTGACACCGATAGGGAAACGTGGGCCCAGTCCGAGGGCTTGGTAACTCGCCTGTGTTCCAGAAACCTAGGCGTGAATGTCGAATCAAGCAAAATTGAAAGAGCGCACCGCTTGAAAGTGTTCAATCCACAGAAGTGTAGCCCTATAATTTTGAAGTTTTTATCATTTAAGGATAAAGAGGCCATTCTTTCGTCGGCATTTAAGCTCAAAGGGACACGTGTAGCTATCAGTGAAGAGTTTCCCATTTTTGTCCGACTTGCGCGCCGTCACCTTCTTGGCTTTGCCAAGCCTAAAGGCACGACTTAAAAGCTGCGTCACGATAAGATGTTTTAGATAGCAATGTTATGTATTTGACGCCGCTCTTGGTGCCATGAAGGAAAAAAGTGCTTAGCAATACCAGCATTCATTTCGTTTTTCGTTACCCAATCAACCTTCAAAACGCCATGATATCTCTAACAAACCTTCTTATCATTCTATTTTATTTACTTACATTAGAAGCTTCATACCAAAAAGAGATGATGTGATTTCCTTGGTTGAGGCATGCAACGCTGATTTCCTTATTCTTACCAAGACGTGGCTAAGCCCCGATATATCTGATACTGAACTTTTTCCATTGTATCCAAACTTTCGTGTGTATAGGTGTGATAGATCCGCTAGAAGGGGGGAGGTGTGCTTTCAGCTATAAAAAATAAAATTCCGTCTGGGGTTACACCGATTCTTACCGACTTGGAAGTCGTTTGTGTGTACGTAGCTACGACGCCTCCTGGTAATAGTGGCTGTGTACTGTAGACCGCCAGATAGTGATAAAGAATTTGTTACCAAGCTATATAAGTGTCTTTCAGAAATCACAACTAAGTACCCTAACACCTTTGTTACTCTCTTTGGTGATTTCAATTACCCGAACATTGGCTGGTCTGCCCTTTCTTCTGGTTGCGTATTGTATCGAGAGTTTATAGACTTTTGTTTAGATTTCAACTTTTCAAATGTTATGACTCAGCCTACTAGGATTACTAATCACTGTAGCAATATACTCGACTTATGCTTAAGTCAAGAACCCTCACTATTCAGTAACATCACGTACTTACCCGCCATTAGTGACCATCTCGTCATCGATTTAACTCTTTCTCTCTCTGCTCCTCGTAGATCACATTACTGCAAAGTCATTCGCAATTACGCGAGAGCTGATTACGCATCAATCAACTCGAACCTCGAAGATTTTTATCATACTTTCTCAGTTAACTTTTGGGAGAGAACGGTTAATGAAAACTGGACTCTATTCAAAGATAAAATCATCTACCTAATCGAACGCTTTATTCCACTGACCCGTATTATATCTGATAACACTAACCCTTGGTACAATAAAATATTTCATAGTCAATCCAATAGGAAAAAGAGACTCTATAAGCGGACTAAGGCTCTCAACACTACGGCTTCTTGGAACGCCCACTACGAATGCGCTACGGCTTATAAGTCCGCAATAAATCACACCAAAACCAAGTTCTATAGTATCGACCTCCCCAACATACTAACCACCAAACCAAAGAAGTTTTGGGAAATAATCTATCCGTCACTTTCAATTCCTTTGCAATTTGTAGGTGACGACGGACTTCCACTTTCTGATAAACATGGCGCTCTTGCTATTAACAATTTTTTTTGCCCCATCTTTACTAAAGAGGACTTGCTAAATATTCCCGACTTGTGCCAATTCATTCACCCTCTCATAGATACTATCGTAATTGACCGTACTGGAGTACTTAAGGCTATAGATCAATTAAAGGTGACCTCCAGCTCCGGAGATGACCAAACTAACTCTAAGGTATTAATAAACACTAACAACATTTTTTCCACTTTCCTCTGCAACATATTCTCACAATCTCTTAAACTCTCTGAAGTTCCTTCCGTTTGGAAAGTTGCTAGCGTCATACCCGTTCATAAAACAGGCCATCGCCAACTAATCAGCAACTATCGTGCCATCTCGCTCACCAGCGTTTCACGACAACTTCTGGAGCACATTCTCTATTCTAACATAATGAACTTTCTAGACTCTCATAACCTCCTTTTCAAGAACCAGCACGAATTTCGCAAGTCCTACTTATGCGAAACTCAACTAACAGCATTTCTAACTGACGTTTACTCAAATTTCAATTCCAATGTTCAAACTGACGCCATCTTCATTGATTTCTCCAAAGCATTTGACAAGGTCCCGCATCAACGTCTTTTAATGAAACTAAGAGATATTAATCTTAACCCCCCTGTAGTCAATTGGATTTCTGAATTCCTCACTGATCGCACACAGTACACTTCTACTAACAATATAAAATCTACAACAAGCACAGTAACGCCTGGCGTCCCTCAGGGAAGCGTTCTTGGCCCCCTTCTTTTTTTAATCTACATTAATGATCTCCACTATGGCATCACTTCTGCAGTACGTTTGTTCGCCGATGACTGTGCCATCTATAGACCGATTCATTAACGCCACGATCAACTAATCTTGCAAAACGATCTCCAACTCATTATTCAGTGGTGTCATAAATGGCAAATGGCTTTAAACTGTAATAAATGTAAATCGCTATCTTTTTCCCGCAGTTCAAATGCTCTAAACTCCTCTTACCACCTTTATGGCATCCCAGTAACTGCTAAATATCTAGGAATTCATCTGGCATCTGACCTGTCATGGACCACCCATATAACATCTGTGATCGCCGATGCTAACCGCGCTCTCGGATTTCTTCGCCGTAACCTCAGACAAGCTACATCCCCCGTAAAACAACTAGCTTATGCTACCTTGGTCAGAACTAAACTAGAATTCGCTTCTTCCATATGGTGACCGTGGCAGGCATACCTAACTAACAACCTGGAACCCGTTCAAAGCAGAGCCCTACGTTTTGCATATTCCGACTATTCCCCTTACGCAAGCATATCAGGATTTCGCCAATCAGCTAACCTTGACACTCCTCCTCAACCCCGCAGGACGTCTTGTCTTTATGTTCTTCATCGGATCTTTTATTACAACAGTCATATTAGACAAAGTTTGTTATCATGCTCCTTACCGCATTTTTCCTCGCCTCGACCATTCTTGTAAACTCCGTTCGATTTCATCGTCAACCGTCACTCACCAAATGTCTACTTTACCATTGATCATTGACGACTGGAATTCACTCTGCCTTGTCGTAATTGTTTCCTTATCTGATACTAAGAAATTTTCTGCAGCCATTAGCTTATTTTTTCTAACCCATAACTAGATTACAGCGTGTTTTTGTGGATAAATTGTTTTGTTATTTGTTTTTTTTTAAGTGTTCACTCCCTTGCATAATGCCCCTTGGGCCTTCAAGGAATAATAAATAATGGCGATGATGATGTGTAAATGATATGTACAAACAACTGCACTGTAAGCAGCGGGTGGCGCTACGCTCACGCACACCTTGAGCACTGATCAGAATTACGTGGTTTAGACTAGAAATTACCGCGAATAAGAAAGTATGACTAGTTATTTCAGAAAGCAATGTACGGGCTCTCTTGATCATCTCATATATGCCAAGGGCCTACACATTAAGTTGCAGCCGCCTGCGTTCACGATAAAGAATATCCAAGACGCCCTCTGCTTGAACTTCTATGTCACGGTAAACATTCAAAAACGCCAGACCAAGCAGTCGTTCATTCAAAGGGGACGCTTTCAGATATATCTTCAACCGTCATAGCAGAGGTCGTAGTGAAGAGAACAAGTGCTCAGCTCCCACCGTTGTTACGCGCAGAGCCATTAGGATCTTGAAGAGACAATGGAGATTTAGGAATTGGCGGCGTGCGCAAACTACAGGGGGCTCTTCTCAAGCTATCATAATCATCGTTTGTGACGTCACGGGTAGGACAGACTGGGACAGACCGTGCAGTTCTTAAATCCTCGGCTCGTCAGCTCGCTTCATGCGCTGTTGGGGTAACGCGCGGCAAAGTCTCTTTCACGGGTTATGTTTATTTGGTGAAGTGATATTTGTAGTAGGACATTTTACCAAAGCTTTCAACCACATGTGGCACACGTAGTCGTGGGAAACAAACACTTTTGGAGCTGAGGTGTTGAAGTGGTCGGACGGTGGTGTGCTGTTCTCTATCCCGTATAAAAATCTGAACGAGGAAAAAAAATATTCAGCGCTTCGTCGCACTACAGCGTCTACTACGGCGAATAGGGTGTCTTTTTGATTCGGACAAAACGAAACTAAAAAAGAAATAACTCATCAAATTGAAAAAGGGAAAGCGAAATGCGAGAGCCCCTCGCGTGTGTAGTGAATACTTCAGTGAAAGCAACTCCGTGTACCCTTTTGGTTCCGATGTGTCCTGTGAGTGTCGGACTCTTATTAGTTCCGAGTTCATTCATTTTCTTTTAATTTTCTAAACCTGTAAACGAACATTTCCTCTAAATAACTGGCAGGAAGAAGTGGAGGCTGGCTTTCGGAGTCGTTTTGACTTAATCTCTGCCTATTCACCCGGCCGACCCGAAACGTGCGAGACCCCTTCGCGATCGAATTAATCTAGTAAGTCGGTGACACTTCAGCGTCATAGAAAATAAGGAATCTACCTGCTATAAATTACTACCGTTTGTTTGTTTCGTTTTGCGAACCCAAATGCGCATAATACGTGATGCGCACCTCAGTGAACGATTTGAATTTGGTAAACAATTCTTGGTAAAAATGGGATACAACAAATTAATCAATAGCCCGAAATTGCCAGGCAATGGCTGACAATTTAAGAATTTATGGAATATTCTTCTTTTCTTTCGAGGAGAAGTTGCGATGTAACAAACTTTTCTACCACGTTCTCGATTTGGGAGGAGCTAAGCGTCAGTCCCTGACCAGCATTTGCTCGGCAGCAGCTGTCGAGTCACACCTGGATAGAAGCGTCGGTATCGGCAAGCTCAATGCAGCTAAAACAAGTGTGCAGCGCTTTCCAACGCAACTGTGCGCATGTGCACAGTTAAGAAGACACTACGTCGATTACTCTGGTGAATGCAAAACCTTTTTCCAAACAACCTTCACAGACACGAAGAAAAAAAGAGTCAGAGGTTTTGAATAGCCCTGACGCACGCCGCTCAAGCTATAATGTAATGCTCCAGGCTTGTTTTTGAACATTTATAGTTTTTCTAATAAAAAAAGCAACTTCGACGCGCTGTTATTTATTAGAAAGATCACTCACAAAAACGTTACATTCGTTTCTTTAATAAATAAACCGTTTTAATCTGCATAGTTGCGAACTAAAATAGTCACTCCGTGCTTTGACATAGCGCGTCGTCTGCTCGCATCCTACCAGCTGCGTCGTAGAAGGGAATCCGCGAGGTGGCGCAACCAAAAACATCTCGTCGTCAATAGGGCCTCTGGACAGTATGTATGATCTCTATGCTCCGAACAGATGACGACCACCTGTAGCGCGGACGTGACGGGAGTTTCACATTTCTCGTCTTGCATTTGGAAGCCCACATGAGCAGCTCGCGCTGGAGTTCAGGAACTGAAACCAGGCCTGAATAGTGCTCCAAAAACTCTTCAGCACCGGGAGCTGCCCCGCTTTCCAAGATCTTTGCAGACAGAAGCGACGAAAGTAATTGCAACATACACCTGAGCTTTTTTTAATCTCCCATGTAACTGTGTGATCAGGTAATTTACGAAAGGAAGGAACACGGAGCGCTTAAAATGCTCTTCCGTGCTTCTAGCGGGAATGTTACAGCGGTGACGTTGCTAACTTGTTACTTGCGACATCTCAATTTCAACTTCCGCTGTCTCGGCCATTTTAATGGCGGCTTGGAATATGGCCTAGAGTTTGTAGGTGGACGTTTGCTTCAATTTTTAAGCTTCGAATTTGTTTCTTGCTGTTTAAAGTTTTGGGACAGTATAGCTATCTTTTTGTTTTGTCTGGCCGGCACACGTTGGTAACGCAGCGCTACCTCGAAAATCGGAGGGAGTTGTGTGCTGTGAGCAAGCTTTTAAAGTTGGTGGGCCGCAACTATGACGACAGTAGAACAGGGAGGCCAAATGAAGCCTGCAACGTTTTAAAAAGTAACAATGCAGCTTCACCTGTTTTATCTTAACAGCGCCTCCCTAATCTCTGCGTGAGCAACTCTAGCGCCAAGGTCACATTGCTTTTGAACCCCTCCCGAAATAAAATCCTGGCTACGCCACCAAATGAGGCCATTCTTAGCCGAGCAGTGCGGGAAGCCAAGCTCGGTTTTTGCAGTGGACACGAAGGCGCAGAGGCGATGCGGCGTGCTGTGGCATGCTGCGGGCCACTGCGTAAAAAGCATTGTGCGGCGTGCGGCGACGAGTCGTTCATGCCCCGTCTATGTCGTTTTTTCGTTTCCTGTTTGCCTTTCGATCGCAAAAAGCGCGCCCGCGGGTCGCGTGTCGTCGTGGTATGTGGTGTCGGTGTCGTGCCGTGGTGAAGTATTGGCAAGGTCGACTTTCAGGTGAGGGGACAAAGGACAAACCCTTCAGTAAGGTAGAGCGTTCAGGAGCAGTGAGGGGTAAATCGTCTGCTGTGGTGACAACATCGTTGCGTTGGACGGCGGCCTGGTCATTTTGGGGGAAGAGACTGTCTAGTTTTCTTGATTTAGAGGCGAGACCATTGGCGTAGAGATACGAGTTGACCTCTCGAATTGGGTCGATAATTTTGCGTGAGCGATAATGGAAAGCTGAGTCAAGGGACTTGGGCACAGTGGTTATGATTGGATCTGAGATGTGTCATCATTAGCTTGAGAGCAGCATTATCAAATTTTTGGTTGTGATACTTTCAAAGGGCCGGATAATTAAACGTATTGACAGAGTGCAGGCGAAAGCCATCAAAGATTACCCGGTTGCGTAGGCACCGCTTCAAAAAAGAAAAGCGACTAGCTGCCTTAGTGAACTTGAGGGTCGTCGAAAAAAAAAATTGCGGTGGCTTAGCTCGGCTATGCCAGAATATACCTAGCGTGAGCTTATTCGCACAAAATGAGAGGCGTTATCAAGCAGCTCCGGTGCAGCGTCAGGCTTGGCTACTGCGCAACAGAGGCACACAGCTGGGCACGCGGCAGCGCCAGTGAGTCTGCCACGGCTATGAAGTCACTCCTCTGGAATGCGAAGACCGGCGAGGCGCGCGCGGTGGCGGAGGAGCCCGCCGCGGCGGCGGCTCCGGCACGCCAGCTGTGCGCTGTGTGACGTCACTGCTCCTCGCGTTTGCGCAGACCGGCAAGGCGCGCACGGTGGTGGCGGAGCTCGCGGCGACGGGGCCTCCGCCCCGCCAGCTGTGCGCCGTGTGACGTCACTGCTCCTCGCGCTTGCACAGCACGGAGCACGGCTCATTATGCGAGTCACGCGAAACTGCTCGACCTCGGCCTGTGTAGCTCACACTACAAAATCTAGAGTTGGGTAGAATTCGGGACGTGGCAAAGTATGAAAACCGGGTGGTGGGCTGTTCAATAAGAGAAGGAAGGAATTGAGAAACACGATTAAGACACTACGAAGAGTGTTTGCACCTACATCAGACATCAAGGAAGAGGTGTGGGCTCAGAATTTGAAGATGTGGGGTTCTGCCAGGCACTGTTAGTATATTAGTAGGGATATGAAAGGAACGGGATGGTGCCAGGGTAAAAGAGGTGAACGACGTTTCAACCAAACGGTCTTCTTCAGGGATACTTAAAAGAGAGATGTCAGATCCAAAGATATATACAATGTATATACAAAAGGCGGTGGCAACACGTGACAGATGTGACGTGCTGGAGTAAGAGAAGGAGGGGGAAACGTTGTCAGGTAAGTTTCTAGAGGTCTGTGAGTCAATCGGAGGAGAAATACGGAAAGGGGGGACTTAGCGCACCCCTCGTGACCACCGAAATAATCTTTTTTTTTTTTTTTTCCAAGAAGGGGGAGAGAGAAAGTAGCGGGCGAAAGTGGAATGTCTAATAGCCGAAAGGAAACTTTTTTGTTTAGACAGGACGGGATTTAAGCTTATAGGTTAAAATTAATTAATTTTCTTCCTTTTTACGCGAGGTGGCTGTGTTGACGACTGATTTGACGACGGATACTTAAGTGTTGGGTTCGGAATGATTTGTGGGAAGAAGTGTTTAGATACGTGTGTGGAGAAGTCATGTGTAAGTCAGCCCACTCATTCTCGTCTGACAAGTATGTGGTGCTCTCAAAAGCGTTCGTAGAGTTTCGCCGATATATAAAATTCCGGTCCGAGTGTGCAGGATATAATGCATATCAAATTATAAGCTTTACAGGTATGACTGTTAGGGCTTCTCATCAGCAGGTTTTCAGCAAGACCGCTGTGTTTGCACGTAAGGAATTCCAAAGCGCCGCACGGCGTGGTACCGGGGAGCCAAGTTGAAGGTTTTGTGGACCGGTAGTCGCTCAAATGTGCAAATCCCTTTTAGTGCTTTACTATATTCTTCAATAAATACATACGATGTGAGTACGGGAGAGATAATTATATTATTTTGACCCAAAAATGAAATAAAATCTCCCTAAGACGATATTTGCAACAAGTATACCTTTGCTATGCATTGCGGCTGTAAGAAATAAATACCATGACACGATATTTATTTATTCATACTTCATTCTGCCGCGCCCCTTGGGGCATAAGAGCAGTGAGAGAGGCAGCTCAGGGGTTGAAGAATGAGCGTGGCGCATATGTTACAGAAAATAGTGAGGGTGGTAACAGCTTCCAGTCTCTTGCAGTATAAACAGAAAATGGTGAGTGGCAGTGTGTGAAAGTTTCGGTATTGAATGAGTATCTCATATTGTTGGTGGGTCTTAGTGTAACAGACATATTTTGGGGAGCACTGGAGTAAGCAAGACATCATTTCACAACACTTCCGAAAAAGATTAGAACAGTTTTATTGCATTCACGCCAAATACACACACCCAAAAAGAAGAATATTGTTTTCCTCTGGTTGAAACTTTGTATCAGGCGCACATTCCACCAGCTACCTCAACGCTCGTGGCAGTAATATACGAGCTACCAGAGCTGCACAAATATCTTGCCACGTCGGCCACTTCCTCGGGACGTGCGAACCTCTTCAGGATAGTTGCTTTGGCGGCTTCTTTCCTTGACTCCTCGGGCATGATGGCTACAATGGGAGTGTCGGTTGGTCCGGGCAGGATGGTGTTCACTCTTATGTTTGTTCCGGCCAACTCTTGGGCCAGAGACTTTGTGAATGCTATGACGCCGCCCTTGGAAGCTGCGTAGGCGGCAAACATGGCGTATCCGCTCTTGCCCGCGATGCTGGCTATGTTAACTATAGAGCCCTCGGGTACTTTTCTCTTCAGCATCTCCCTCACAGCAGCCTGGTTAACCAGGAATGTGCCCTGAAAAAGAAATGAGTATGTGATTTTTCAGAGTGTTATTAGTTACGATTAGTGTTCCGTCTTTTTGGTGTTTATTGTATTCATTGAACTCTTCCATGTGTGATGCTGTGTTTATTATTTGCGTAAATTTTGCTTTATCGTTGAGAATACTCGGCGTTGAAAACGGAATCGGTGTTTATCAGGTGTATGCAAAACGGAGTACAAGAGAGTTTGATTCTATACCTTTAGGGAACATGCTGCGCAGGACTCGATTGCACTGAAATTGTCTTTCTGCCAGTAAGGGACAATCAGTGGTTGTTGATGAAAGAAGTTTCATCACCAGCAGTTCAGTGAGGGCGGTACTCCGGGTCAACAAAAGATTCAGCTGAAGATCGAGATATCTTGAAGTTTGGGATCCCATTTCAAAATATTGATTGAAATCGGGAATTTACAGCTTTCCCCGATTTCGACAAAATCGGCTCGGGGGGTTAATTCTTAAAATTTCCCGGCAAATGCAAAAAAAAAAAAAAAAAAAAAAAAAAACGCAATTTTTGACGTTTTACACCAACCTTGAGGTTCACTCGCAGCAGTTCGTCGTAGTCGTCTTCTGTCATATCCACGACGGCACACCATTTGCCCACACCAGCACAGTGCACCACGATGCTCAAAGGACTCCGGCACTGAGAGCCGACGCTGTCTATGAGGGAAGTAACAGAGGACGAATCGCCCACGTCCACGTGAAGAGCCATGTGAGATTCTCCTGGTAAATAGGAAGCACCATGGTTAGCTGCAGGTTAGATGTCACCTTATGACTTTGGCAAATCTGGAAGTTTTGACACATCTTCCCCGTTTGAACTCTCTGGTACATGACAAAAATGGACCTTTGCCTGGTGTGCGACAGGTACGGAAGAATTAATTTAATTCCACCTGAAATAAAGTACAACAACGCGTCTTCTAGGTGCACCGTTCAAAAGATGCACCCGGATTTAGAAATCATCCGGTGACCTTTTAGAGATTCGTGTAGCACACTAAGAACTGAACCAACGACGAGCTTGCCGTCAGTAAAGCAGCCAGATGTTAACACTTACCTTGCATATTGAGTGTATACAAGGCAAGGGATGGTTGATTTTTAATAATTAGATAGCTGGCTAACCCTACGATATCTAGGTCGAACTGACAATTTCCCAAAGCAGGCATGTGTCGGTTAATACAGAGACATTCGGGTTGTATCTGCAAGCCCCTAGTATCGGCAGACACGAAAAACATATCTCAGCATAAATGCGTTCAAAGGATATTACTGAAGTCTGCTTGCGATATTTAATATTATAGGTATTTCCAAGGCGACCTGCACAATCAGACCGGCCTGATTGATTGATTAAAGGGACCATGAAGGCAATTTAGTTTTTTTTTTAAAAGAAGGTGTTTTCGGAAGAATTGGGGTCCTGGCATGCCACACAATTTTTTCTAGAACGTTGTGACTCTTATTTCTGTACCTGCAAATAAATTTGCCAAACCGAAACAAACATTCCGATTTCTTCCCTTTTTCGCCTCTGTAAAAAGAAGTGACGTCAGGGAGCACTGTCGGCATCGGTAGGATTTAGTGCACACTCAGTGTGGTTCCCGTGGTTCGCTCTAGCGCACGGCGGCCTGTGAAGAAAACCTGGAAGAAATGGACGACAACGCCGCGCTCGCAAACGAGTTTGAGCTCCCGTTCAGCGACCTCACGCCGACTGAACGGGAGATGCTACAAAGGACGCAGAACTCTGGATTGGCGCTATACGAGGGCGCCCTAGACCTACCACAAACTCCTCGGTCGCCGCCTCCAGAGCGACTCCCCGCTCCACTTTTACCCAGACTCCGGCTGACGTGAAGGTGCTGATCAAAGTCTTCTGGTCGGAAATGCGACAATCAAATCCTGATACCGCTGTCCACAACTCTACGCAAGACGACGGCGCGCAACTAAATGCTACGCATTGCTGCATCGGTCGGCAGTTTATGCAAACTAACGTCGCCCGATCGACCGCACGTCTTTAGCCGACCTTTCGCGCAACCTACTACTGCACATAAACGCGGCGTGATTGGTGAGACACCAGTTCGCAAAGCGAACACGAGACAACGCACGAAACCAAAACCAAAAGTCCGCCGCCCCCGGCGCTCGTACCTTTTTCTTTCTTTTTTTTGTCCATGGTTGCTCGATGCATTTTACGCGCCCGAGGTAGCAGTGCGGGATGCGTTCAACCAGTGACAAACGGAGGGATCGCTTCAGATTATGTTTTTATACATGGTATGAAACCCAACTACAACTTCAAAAGATTATCCAACGCTCAAATAAAAAAATGTTCATCCCATCTCACCACCGAAATCGAAACCAAGAGCGCGTCTATCGTTTGAACCAATCGCCAGACGAGGTGCCCGTTGTCGTCACGCTTCGGCGCACGTTAGTTCACCTTTCTGCCGCCGCCTCTGTGGGGTCGCAGCGTTCCCGGCGCTATTATTACCGCGCCTGTTTGCTCGATTGGTGCGGCACCCAAACTTCTCTTCGGGCTAGAACTTGGTCAACAGTATCTGAGACGTGCCTGCCATCCATTTCAATCGTCGAATAAAACTTCGAAACTGCCTTCATGGTCCCTTTAAGTAAAGAAAAGGTTGTTACAAAAATATTGTTTATTCTTTAATGGGCACGTTAGAGTACACAGACACAAATGATGACAAACATCGCAACTGGCAAGTAGCCAGTTCGTGCTTTATAGCTGGCGGTATAGAGTGGCAATTTATAATTACACCCATCATTAAAAAAACGTTTTTTATTAGATATTTCAGCTTACAATCGACAAAACCTGAGCTATATTTTTGTTCAAGAAGTACTCAACAGGAAACAAAAACTATGAGGTAAAAGAAGAAGGACTCGCGGGGAAACAAAAACTATGAGATAAAACAAGAAATACCCATCAGGAATTAAAAACTATAAAATGAAACATTCGCCCTTTCCAAGAGCGGTGACGTCAGAAGAACCCTGAGTTCTGGTTGGCTTTGATTGGAAGGATCGTCGATGCACCTCAATTCTAGATGCCTTGAGGTCTACCCATTTTTTTAATCGGCCTAAAAGAGCTCGGTGTTTTGACATCATCCCAGCCGCTGAGGCAAAACCAGACGGACCTGCACTCTGCATAAGCAGATTTGTACGTTACACGTTACTGTACGAAGTAACCTTCTTCGGTTACGATTTAGTAACGACCTAGTTACTTTTTAAGACAGAAAACGTAACATATATTCGTTACACTATTTTTAAAGTAATGAATAACGGTATCTAGGTACTTCCCGAGCGTGGCTCCCACAACACATATAAACTCTACCAAGTCTCCACCTCAGCTTGAGCCTCTAATTTGCACGACGAGGAGATCACAGACAGACCGTAAAATTGTGCGCAACGTATGTCAGTATGGCCTTAGTTATCCCAAAACAAACTCGTTAAAAAGTAAAGACGTATTAATGACCACACATATTAGACGCGGCTATTACCTTATAAAAAGGAAACATTAAGCGAAACGAGAAACTAACTCGTTTTCTTAAGCTGAGGCAACCCGTAACTTCTGAATCGCAGCAACGTGTGACGCACTGAGATAGGTATTGATTGAATACCGAACAGTGGTGTTTAGTTACATCATTTCAGGTAAAGTGCCGCTTGCGCATGCCTGTCTATAAGCGCTGGTAATTTTTTTAGAGCCGTTGCAAAATCGAAAATGACATTAACCTCTCACACAAATGTTTTCATAGTTCCTAGTTATTGCAGTACATAGTTACGTCCAAGCCACAATAGATCGTCCCTTGTCAAGTATACCACCTCTTCTGCAATCTATAGAGTTGTGAAAAGTATAATAGAAACATCCCATACAAAAATGGTATATGGTCGTCTATGAAAACTTCTATGACAGGCTATCACCCCCTATGGCCCTCGATGTTCGGCCGTAGAAATCCATTAATACAGCTACAGTCAGCTATAGAAACCATGGTCCTTTTCTAAAGATATGGAACCAATAAATTGGCTTGGCCCTCGTGTAGAAAATTGTATGGCGACAAGTCTAAAGGCTGGGAACCAATAAATTGTCTTAACCCGCCTATAGGAAATTGTACGGTCCCGAGTTGAAGGACTGGGAACCAATAACTTTTCTTTACTCGCCTAAACAATCCTATTGCCCCGAATGTAAAAACTGGGGACCAATAAATGCTCTTTAACCGCCTATAGAAACTTTTATGGCCCCGAGATGAAGGACTGGGAACCAATAAATTGTCTTTACCTATCTTTACACAATCTTCTGTCCCCTTTTCTTAAGACTATGGAACAATAAATTTTCTTTCCATGCCTATAGAAACGTTTATAGCACCGTGTCTAAAGACATAAAAAATAATGTACTTTAGCCTGCAGTACAAAATCGGATGTTTCTTAGGTTATAGGCCTGTGACCATTCAACTTTCTCTAGCCGGACTCAAAGAAGTGGATGCCTCGAAAGCTATCGACCAGTGACGATTAAATTTTCTTTAGCCAACTGAAGAAAAACTTAACCCCAAGGCTATTCGTGACTCCAGGAAACTATTGAGGGCGCGCTGATGAAGAAAAATGGTGGACGAAAGGAGCTCGTTTTCGTCTTTCAGCACGCTATAGCATGCTTGCTTAAAATAGCTATAAAATAACCAATAAAACATTCTTTAGCAGACCATAAAATTGCTAAGGACACAAAGGAAAAGCAACAGGCAGCTATAGCATGCTGGCTAAAGACAGCCATAGGATGACCCACAGAACTTCCTTTAGCAGGACATGTAAGAAGCGAGGACATGCCTAAAGTTACGAAAGGAAAAGCTATTGACAGCTATACCATGTCGGCTTAAGAGAGCCATAGTGTAAGCCACATAGAAGTCTTTAGCCAGCCATTAGAAAAACTAAAGAGCGCTAGTGCTATACAGTGATAGGGCTATAGACACACCTAAAGAGGTCCACTAAGACGACCAAAAAAATGCTAAAGACAGCATAATTTTTTTAGCTAATTGGGCCAATTAGCTTAAGCCGACCATACAAAACATTTCTAAAGCTGACCATAACACATTTTTTATGGGATACAGACGCCAACAAAACTAAAGAGTCTCCAAAATGGGCCTAGACTGCGCCTCACATAAAGTTCGACCTGCAGTCAACGCTACAATTCAATGGAGCTAATGACCCATTGTCAAAGGTTAATAATCACTGAACTTCTTGCCCTTGCGCGTTTGATGTCCTTAGCCAATACAATCACACACGAAAAGAACGCGAATAATTACGCTCATTTGCTGCGCTTGATTAGTTTAGTCAAAAATTGTAAACAAACAAAAATAAGAGCGCCATGACGATGCAGTTTTGGGCCCAGTTTGGCTTCATCCAATTCCAGAATTGTCAGCGGCCGGATGCGATGTCAAACGGTGTTAAATGAGATCGGTTTTGTGATTACAAATGCGTACGCGTGCCGAATAAGAGGTCACTGTAGGTATAACCAAACCTTTGAGCTCGGCAACTGTTGCTCTCGCCGCGTCCAAATTGATGTCGGCCAACGCGACCGTTGCCCCGTCCTTCGCCAGTGCATGGCAGACCGCTTTGCCAATGCCGCTTCCACCGCCCGTGACGATCGCCAGCCGATTGGAAAGGGACATCTTCGGTGGACGCTCCATGGACGCCGACGCTGTAAAATGCCAGCGTTAGACTTCTGAAAGGAACGCCACTCACCGCGCAACTTCTGTATTTTGTTTTCTGGCGGCCTCGTAGACTCCCTTAACAACACCACAATCGGAAACCAGTTTGGCGCCGGCGAAGGATCCTTCGGTGAGAGAAACACATATAATCACGGCCCCACACGGCAGGAAACTATTAAACGACATTCTCGAATAGGTGTCACCACTCGCTCTTGCTTGGCTTTGTGCAACTTGGTCGGTGACGACAACTTTTTTTTTTTAAAGTTCTCGTCTTTTTTTTCGGGCTGTTTTTTTTTTTTTTTTTTTTTTTTTTTTTTTTAAGTACAGTGTTTCAGAATCACTCTCTCCATCGTACTTGAGAAAACTATTTAGAAAACAGTAAGTATCTTCCTGCATGAGTCCAGATACCAGTTAGAATTTCTGTTGCACGAGAAGTGGCGTATTACAGTTATTTAAAGAGGTAATTCCATTATCTAATAAATTCGTTCTTGCTTGAACATATCTTACATTAATGACTAGCTGCTCACGTCGTTGTATTTTGCTGGCCTGTCTCATTTGAGGATTCAATGTATTTTTTTTTAGGTTTGTCAATGTTTGCGTTATGTGGCGCTTTCATCGTTTGTTATTAATCGTATCATAAGGCTCTCATTCTTCTGTATTAAGATATTGTGTGTTATCTTAATGATTTGTTACAGCCATTAAATACTTAGTTTATTTTTCATTTTATTTTTAAAAGTTTTTTTAAGTTTGTCACTTGAATTATTCAGTGTAACATTGTAGTGTGTTTTGTCATTCAACAAAAGGATAGTAGCCGGAAGGTTAAATTTTATCACTATAATATTCAAGAAATGGAGTATTTAAATCGCCGTAACAAACTGAGCGGGTAGAGCACCCTCTAAGTTATTTGGCCCTTTGTTCCTTCTTTCTGAAAACGGCAGAAAGCGCACTAGCGCGTTAAGCAGAGCTTGTGGCAAAACAGGTCCACGCTTTGAGGCAAAGTTTACATTAAGACGTTATGCAGAAAAAAAAAATCAGTGGACAGCAAGAGAAAAATCTGGACATGGCGTCAAGAATCCTGAGGCAACCCAGGAAATGGCGTAATTTAGCCCAACTTGCATTCTTGAAAACGTTTAAAATCACTGATGTTGGACCTATTTAATTAATGATTACTTAAAAACTGCGTCCATGCTTAGTTTTACAAACCACTCAACAAGAGAAGATGAATTTTCAGGCAAGTTTTAGAACATGGCTTAAAATGGACTCCTTGCGATGTAGTCTTCCTTGCAGCTCGAGGGGGCTTGTCCGCGATTGCTTTCGCGAGGCCGGCTGCATTTACTTCGCGGCCAGAAAACATTCAAAGAATGGAACAAAATAGCGACAAATGGAATGATGTCTTTATTGAACAGAGTATCTGCTTGCTGTGCTTGCCGCAAGTGATCCGGCGTTTTCGGTTGACAGCGGCGAGGCGAAGCATCACCGATTTAAGCGGCGTCGGTTCCGATCGTTCAACACTCCTGCTCACCTGTTAGCATTCGTTATCCACTTTCAAGTCCCTGGTAATCCTCATCGCGTCTATGCACGCTGGCGCTATTCAACGCACGGAACACCCATTCAACTGGCTATGGGACTGATCCCATTCGGACGAGAGGCCGAGAACCGAACCAGACCGAACCCTTTGTGGCTGCTACGTGGAGCCAAGGAACGCCTCCATGTTTTTCACTCAAATAAGTAGACACATAAACGCGCGACTCCTTGAATTGGGCGGCGACACGCGCCACCTAACGGACAACGCTCAAACTAAAGAAAAATAGAAACCAACAATTCTAGCTCTGAGCGCCTCGCCAGACAATGCCGTATGTACATATCCCACGCCGCACTTCACTCATACGCGACATACAGACATCACAGCATTTTATACATCAACGCATTCAGAAACAGCACAAGATACAACATCACATATTGACACTCTACATTCCTATACACACGTCTAGTCGACACCACCAGCTTATATACTGTTGTATTTTATGTGACCGATTAGGATGGTGACCACTGTCATATTTTGCAAAAATACGAAAAGACTTTGCAAGATTTAGCCGTATATATTCTTTTCCTCTACTGCCCTTAGGAAAGCGCTCGTATCTCTAATGTAGGGCCATTGCAAAAGTGAACTGCAGGTTATAAATAAATTTGAATAGTTGCTACACGTCACATTTTGAACAGTTTCGCTTTCTCGCTTGCCTACACTTCAAGAATACAGAAGCCTGTTTAATTAATTGTATAATTATCGAAACCAATTTCTGCAATCACAACTTTCTGAACACACTGATGCATTTTCTTTTCTCTTTTTACATATCCAGACTGACTTTAGCGGCGGTTGGGTACCCTTTGAGTACACTGAGCACGCGCAGGTGATTGTAGCTACAGTGTTCTAGAGGGTGTAGTGGCAAGAGCGGCGCCCGCTTACAATGAAGCGCGTGAAGACGGTCGATGTAGATACCGCGAGTGACGCTGGAGTTCTGTACCCTAGGAGAATTTATAGCACGTGTGCGATGAACGAAGAAGACGACGAGGGTGACGCGGTACGCTTCTCCGAAATGTAGCACCGTAGAATTTCTTTCGCAGCTATTAAGCCTGCAGCCCAAGTGATAGCGTTGCTGAACGATGTGTCAGTACTGGGGGGGGGGGGGGGGGGGGAGTCGATATTAATTAAATAATCTCCCTCAAAACACGGGAATATTTCAAGTAGAGGATAGCACACACTCTATACTCCGCGACAACTTTTCTGGGCAATACAGTGGAAGGTACAGGCCCGCGTCCCCTCTCCCATTTTGAGTATGCGCGGGCTCTCCTCCTCTCCCCGGAAGTGGGGAGAGAAAGAGAGCCTGCGTAAACTCGAAATGGGAGAGGGGACGCGGGCCTGTACCTTCCACTGTATTGCCAAGAAAAGTTGTCGCGGAGTATAGAGGCATTAGTCCAAAGGCAGAACTACAATTTACTATACTTCGTTTCACCGGGTGCATATCACATGAGCGAATGACGTTTTAGCGAACAGCGACATTTGAGCGAATCGACGTTTTAGCGAATAACGGGGGCGCGCGTTATCCCATCCGCCGCGCTGCGCTTACGCCGCTTCGCGGCGACAGTCTGCGGCGGCTCATTACAAAAATGTGAACCCATTTGGCCCACCCGAAAACGCCGCTTCGCGGCGTCCGACTATTCGCTAAAGTGTCATTCGGTGAAACGTGTGCGTTCGCTAAAACGTCATTCGATCAAGTGAGTGCCTCCCCGTTTCACCTTATGTTGCACCGCAGCGAAGGCTAGAAGCGCGAGCTCATAGCGTTGGCAGCTGCTCTTAATTCACGAGAGCGTGTGCCGCCGAGATGTGCCCCAGAGCAAAGAGCTCGCGCTTGTAGCCTTTTCAGCGGTACATCATAAGGTGAAACAGAGTATACAGAACAACATTAACAGTTGTTTCGCACCGCGAAAAGCTCCAGTCAAACCACAGTAGTAAGCGCCTAACAGCGCTGATGATGGGGCTGACGGGGACGCGCTCCTAGGGCACTAGGGTGCCTACATGTCTGTCTGTCTCAGAGTGAAGACATCCATTGTTGCCCTGGATGTGTCAGCGCGTGACGCTCTCGAGCGCTCGGTGCGTGACTTGGGCGGTAAAATGGCGTCTATGCGTTAGCCAAAGCTACGCGCTCGAGCTGACTGACACCGGATTGCGCGCACTTCAAAATGCATAAAAAAACGATTGGGCGGAAAAATGGCTCACCACTCAAGCAAAAGCGCGCGTGTGTATGAAGGCACTCTAAAGGGCACAGAACAGCAGCGCCATGGTGTCGTCTACGCGCAAAATCTTCACAAAGCGGCCGCCGCCCTTGCCACTACAACCCCCTCTAGAACACTGTAATTTTAGCGAAGCCCGTCCGCCGGTGCTCCTCGAAGCGTTATTTCAGTTTTCTTCTTTTCGCTAAATATCCGTTCTATGCGCTCGCGCTCGCGCCAAGAGGACAGTGCAGATTTGCTGCTTTCGGACCCGTGCCTTCACCTGCAACGAACGCGAAATACGTACGCTAAATTATCTAAATCCTGGTTGAGACAGTAGAGTTTGACTGCGTGCGTCTGAATGCGTTGCGGCAGCAAGAGATCAGGACACCCCTGCTGCTTATATCGCGTGCCAAGATGATTCCTTGAATTGGATTCCACGCTTGATACGAAGCACAAACGTGCCGGTGAGTGGCTTTCGGTTCTCGACGCAACGCTGTCAAACGCTAGTGTCTGAACCGGCCTTGTTTGAAGCATTTTTTTATCGAGCATGCTCGATGAAATGTGCCAAATGAACCAGAGAAGGCGAATCATGTACCTCGAGACAGAGAAATAGTGAAATCCACGGACATGATCCCAGATATCTGTGTACGTTCGTCCTGTCCGGTCTCAGTCGTGGTGTTCAATGCTTTATACTTCACTGCACTTGAAAGAAAAAAATTGAATACGACAGGCGCGAGAGTTCGGCGGAACCGAGAAGGCCAGTTGCAACTGACCTGCACGCAGAACTGACCGATCACACCTTTATTGAGAGCACGCTCTTTACTGAACCGCACAATAAAAGACGACGAGAGTATCTCGTCCGGCGAGCATTCAAGTCAACTCACGCCTGTGCGTAGCTTCCTGTGCTTTTCTAGAGATTTGGTTGAATTCCTCGAGCACGACGCCAGCTGCCAGCTGTTTACTGCTACATGGTAAAACCCGCGACGGAACCAAAAAGGACAACCGCGATACTTTTTATCTTCCTCGGGTTTTACCAGGTGCCTACCAAGGTTGCCTGTACTTGTTTGTTTTCTGCCAGTTTAGGCGAACTGAGCCACACGCTTGTTTCGACCGGTTCAAATTTGAATAAATGATAACCAACGCACAGGGAAAACAAGTTTCAAGTACTTTTTGAGATTTTTGAAGTGACTTTTACTATTGAACGACTGCATGCACTTGAATGTTCAATTCAAGAGTTTATAAAACGTGACTACCCCATGCTTGTCACTTGCCAACAGGGTGGTAACTCTCAATGGCTCGAGCCCAGTGGGTAGTTAAGGAAGCCTGTGGGGTAGTTACAGCCGTCAAAACCCACGATGACGAGGGGGGGTGCTCACTTTTTCTTAGAGTGTACGCAGACTTCGACGACCGCGACTCTCTGTTATTATCTTTTGTACCCTTTTATTTTTGGCACAAGTTCGCCACATTAAACGTTCATTTATTCCTGTGTATTTCTTGTTTATTGGTCACCACCCGTGACACTATTACTGAAATTAATAAAAGCGGAATTTGCGAAAAAGCAGATTCCTCGCGCGTGCAGAAGAAACAAAAAGGAGAACGTCGTAGCGTCAATAAAGGTGATTCCGGTCACGTTATATATGGTGCACAAATTCCGATTGCTTGCGCCGGGCCGACTAACGTCTTCTGCGTCTTGTACGATAAAGGCTAGCGCCCGTTGGACGGTCGTGCAACTTCTATTTTTCAAAATCTACTTTCTCTTTATGTTTGCGGCGACGCAAAGCCGCAACCATAAAGTCTGCAATAACCTCCGCCTGCGATATCCTCCTACTTTCGCCTTTGATTGAGTTTCTAATCCGAAATCTCCGTTTGTGTTTTTTAAGACTTCATAAATATTTAAAAAAAAAAAGTGTAAGCTCGTTATACATTTCTATTCGGATTTTACTTGAAGTTGCGCCGGTATGCCTGATATGAATCACCCGTTTGTTGATGGACCGGCCGTTTTGGGGGTATACACCAGCGCATACTTGGAGATGGCAGGCATGCCATGCTTCCCCTACCACTGCAAAAGCAAGATTTAGCGATGACGTGGAAATTTCTTTCGTTTCCCGAAGACCGAACAAACTTGAGTAATTAAGTTACTTCAAATTAAACTAGAATAGCTATCCAAGTCATGCTTCAAGATGGACACTGACGCCTGAACACGCGATAATTGCAACTCCACAAAGATCCCGGAGAACTTCACGGACGACAGACCAGGGGCACAACTGAACACCCAGTCATATGCAGCCATGTAAGCAGCCAGTCAGATCTGTCATCATACTTGCTAAGTCCAACTGCAATTAGAAATATGGAACACCTCGAAAGACATTTTGTTGGACAACAAAAAACACTCGCATACGAGAATGGCACCACCTTAGGACTTAGCTAGTCACCTAGCCGGTAACATCAGCCGTGCCTTCGACACACATTTCTTTGATATATTGCAAGAAACAAGAGTTCAGCAGAAGGCGCTCTTGAGGACTCTGATCGACGCTCGAAAGAAAGGCATGCAGGGTGTGCAAGGATTACATGGACATGTGAGTCAACAAGTGCCTCAATGTACAGGGTGTCAGAACTGAAAATTTACGTTGTCGTTTTTACCGCAAAAATAAACTAGGCATCGCCGAACGCTCATTCTCCGCCCAAAGGTAGAGCTGGAGGTCACAACCAGATGCCAATGTTTCAGCCCGATCTGATAAATTAATCAAAAGTTATAAGTGATTTTCTGAAACTTTCTGTGGGAAAATGGAGCCCATTTTTGCCCTTTTTCGGTTTCTGGTGCCATAGAGCCCCATGTGTTTGAAAACTCCGTCGGCCACCATTTTCCCATTGAACTTTTCAGAAAATCGCTTATAACTTTTGATTAAATTATTGGATCAAGCTGAAACTTTGGCATCTGGTTGTGACCACTAGCTCTTCCTTTGGGCGGAGAATGAGCGTTTGGCGATGCCTAGTTGATTTTTGCGCTAAAAAAGACCGCGTCAATTTTCTTTTGTGACACCCTGTACTTTTGAACCGCTCCGTCAAGCGAGCAAACAAACAACCTGACAAAGTCATTGGAAAAAGAAATGCAAAAGGAAAGGAGGCTACACGCTGCTAGCACGTAACAGATTGCAGCGTGTGACACTTATTTACCGGAAGTGTGAGCTGGATTTCGTTTTTTTCTTTCCTCTGTTTTGTTTTTAGTTATTACCCGCATTGGAAAAGCAAATAAACAAAATTAACGTGCAGCTAAAAAAAGAAAAGTGAACTTCTTTTTTGTTTATACAGTTTATTTGTGTTGCTCTGCTTTTTTTTTTTTTTTCTTTTGTGGACTGAACACCGACGTCGACCGTCACTTGCTCATTTTCAATGCTCCTACCGATCCCCCGAGCGATCGCCGTCGTTGAAGGACGTCTTTGCTAATTGATTTATATCTTTGTATCACCTGCTAACTTCTTTGTTTCCTTCGCCGTTTTTGCTTCTCTTCCCCATTTTTTTTTATTTTCGTCTGTGATGGGGAACCCATCTTTTTTGCAAAGTTCTAAGAGCACGGTAAATTTTCTCAATACTTGTTGTCGTTGTTATGCTTCAGAGGCTGGAGCACTTGCTCTGGTATTCTTAACATGTTGTTTGGGCGCGTCTTAATAATCACCTATTCAGGTAAGAAATTGTGACAACGCAGTTTGTAACGAATAAAGAGTAACCTCTTGCGACGTCGTTCGAGTAGCTAATCGCCTTTTATTCCGCATCCCAGATGCGCTACAAACGCGTGTGATCCCCTGATTGGCGTTAGAAACTGCTAAATGAACTGCTCTATCTTCGTTTTTGTGCGCGTTGTTATTTGTTTTTCGTTGCAGTTACAATCAGTGGATTCCGCTCTGGAAGCGGACTAACCGGAATTAATTGTTTCAGCTGCTGGGGTGACGAAACAGGGTTCCCAAAGCTCGAGGACCGTCGCGGAGCCTACACTTTTTCTTCGCGTCGTCGGCTTCCGCCGACTAGTCGCAACTGTCACGCTCGCCGTTGCTCCCATGGGATTTTCAAATGAGTTTGCAGTATTGGTGAAGCTATATCGTATTTGCTGGCAGCTTATTAAAAGCAGGTTGTGGCTTATGATTGCTTCACAGCCAATGAAATCGCAGCATTAGCTGATAAGAAATCCGGAGAGCCAATCACTACACAACAAGCGTGAACACATAAAGCCACGCTCTTCATTACTTAAAGGTGCCCAAAGGAGGTTTCTGTGGTCGCCTAAATGAGGCGGTAACTCACCCAGCAGGTCACTAAGCATCCTCGAAATTCATTGGTCGTAACGGTACGCGGATGATTTCATATTACAAAAGCGATCAAAGTTCGGGACACACCGAGGTCAATCTCCGGCGATGGGAGGAGCATTGTTTCGGCAGTCAGGACGAGATCAGAACGATGTAAACGCGACATTTCGTTGAGATTGCAAACGCTGTTATTAAAAAAAATGTGTATGCTTTTGTAGATGATTACAGAGGATAACAGTAGTCCAGAAATGTATTTTTCTTTTGCGAAGAGGATACATAATATTGCATGAATCGTCTCAAAAACGGGCACTATGGTTTTGTTTTTCGGAGGTTTTTTTTTTTTTTTTCTTTTCTTTCGCGGAAGTGATGTGTTTGGTCGTCAGCTCTCGAGCGCGCGCTCGCTGGGTTGAATCATAGCCTCCTCTATACTTACAAAGCCTGACAGTTCGACGACGGAGGTATAGAGTGCCTGGTCGCAGATTTGGAGCGCGAAAATGTGGCAGCGCAGAGTATTTCTCGGAGAAGCTGGTCGTCAGCGCACAGCTTTTGCTGTGGCAAGGACCCGAAACATGGTTTTAAACCCCGACGAGAAAAGGAGCGGTAGCACGAGGAACGCGAGGTGCACGAGGGGACATTCCATCGCTCGGGAGAAGTGTGTTTAGGCGTCTCGCCGCAGCGGGGAGCCCGTCACGTGGCTCTCCTCTTATTCGTTGTCTCCCACTCTACTTTTTTTTTCAATTTCGGCGGTCACTTCTCGCTGCGATCTGCCAGGCTTTTTCAGTATATAAGGAGGCTATGGTTGAATCTTAATCATGGCTGTATCGGCAACGAGCCGCGCGCATTCTAGATATCACTCCGCGGTTCCACCGGTTGGAAAGGCGAGGATCTTTCGGTCGCTACTGGCTGACACTAGTGGTCCTAGTTTCGGAACAAGCTCCTCCCATCTCCAGAGATGACCTCAGCGTGTTGCGATCTTTGATTGATTTCTTTAATAGGGAAATCGGGCGCGTGTTCCGTCATGATTTAGAGACTTCTAGAATGCTTAGGGAGCCATGAGAGTGATTAATAGACCGATCTCAAAAGCCAGCTTGGCTACGCCACCGCTACCGCAGTGCATCTAGGGAACTTTGGTCTTTCTGCAGGTGCGACAAACCCGCTGGAGCTCTACGCGTGTGGAGAGAGAGAGAAAAAATATTTATTTTAACACGCCTAGTCCGGCGCTCCCAATATAGCTTTACCACTCTTCCCCAAGTACGTTGTGGACGTGCTGGATCAGTAGTGGCACTAGGAGGTGTTGGTGATCTTTAGGTGGAGTGATCCAGCTCTCCCAGGAGTTTGGGTGTAGGTCGGGGGGCAGTTGGTGTAAGGTTGCAGATATGAGGAGTTTCGCGTGTGGACAATCCCACATCATGTGTATGTTGGAAGGGTGGCTTCCGCAGTGGGGACAGTAGGGGCGTCCAGGGAGTCCTTGTATGTAGTGTTTGTAATGAGGGGTCATTAGAGTGTGAGTTTGAGCACGGCGTAAGATGGCACCCTCCTCGCGAGTGAAATGTGGAGGCGGATGGGGGAGAGTTGAGACGGTCATACGCAGTTCTTTGAGGATAGCCGTTCGAGCTTTGTGGAGTTGCTTGCGGTGTTCACGTGGGTCGTAGAACTCAGGCCAGAGGGTAGGAGGTCCCGGATTTCCTTCAGCGCGGGAGAGCGCGTGCGCTCTTGTATTTCCTCCCATGCCCTGATGGCCTGGTATCCATTGGATGGTGACGTTCAGATGTGGGTGAGTAGTTAGGTGTTGTTGGATGAGGGCGTGTATATGGGGAGGGAGCGTGTTGTCCCGAAACTGTCGACAAGCTCCTTGACTGTCGGTGCGTATGAGAATCCGATCGTGATGATGTGTGGGGATGATGATGGCCTCGGCGATCGCAAGTGTTTCGGCAGCCGTAGGAGAGGGTACACCTTCATGCAGAGTGGTATGGGAGTAGGTATTGTTAGTCACTGCCGTGCGACATCGGTCAGGGTAATAGCTGGCATCAGTGAAGTAAAGGTCTGTATCCGGCGGTTCCCCTTGCTTCGTGAGACGTTTGACACGATCTTCCCTTCGAGAAGAGTGGGCCTCCGGACACATGTTTCGCGGTAGAGGAAGGACATGTAGACGTGGCAGTGAGTCCCATGGTGGGGAGGTTGGAGGGATGGAGGGGAGCTGGGAGGTATCATAGTGCTGGTGGTCTAGTATTCGGCGGCCTTGTCGCGATGTACCTAGGCGCTCATGTTGAGCGTGGCGATGCATGGTAATGCGCTCGTCTAAGGTGTTGAAGATGCCGGTTAGAGGTAGTAGGTGGTTGGGTGCGAACCGTGGAACGCCAAGTGTGAGTCGGGTGCACTTACGGAGCGCGGTTTCGAGTTTGCGGATTTGTGTGGTGGTGAGGGTGACATAAGGTAGGTTGTACATGACTCGGGTGTAGACCAGGGCTTCGACCGTTTTACGCATCTCATGTTCTTTTAGACCTCGGTTGCGCCTGGATACTCTAGTGAGCATATGGTGAATTTCGTTTATCTGCTTTGTGATGAGTGATAACCACTCGTCCGCTTTGCCGTCCTGTTGGAGGAGGAAGCCTAGCACCCGTATGGTGCGGCGGCGAGGGATGAGGGTGCCATTTATATGTAGTTGAATGAGTGCGCGGTAGTCGTCTGCCTTCTGTCCCGTAGCGTTAGAGACAACGATGTATTCTGTTTTTGTGGGGGAGCACGTGAGGCCAAGTTGAGTTATGTGGGTGTGGATTGTGTCGAGTCCGGCCTGCACCGTGGCTTCCTGATCTGCTGGGGAGCCGGTGCAGCACCAAACAGTGATGTCATCCGCATAGATATTGTGCTGTAGGTGCGGGATTTCGTGAAGTTTACCCGGGAGATTCCTCAAGGCTAGATTGAATAATGTGGGAGAGAGAATAGCCCCCTGTGGTACTCCAGCTGTTAAGGTATGGTCAGGGGATATGAAGTCATTGACCTGTATCTGTACTGTTCGATCGGTTAGAAAGGCTTTGACATAATTATACATTCTAGAGCCGGGAGCCGTGTCCAAGAGGTTATCTAGTATTGTGTGGTGCGCTACAGAGTCAAAAGCTTTGTGAATGTCAACGCTTGCTATGGTACGCAGTTGTGTAGTACTGGCATTCTGGTATATATCTTCGTATATACGAAGCATGGCATCTTGTGTGCTAACATGCGATTGAAAGCCCGTCATAGTGTATGCTAAGGAATCTGTAGTCTCTAGATGCCATTGAAGGCGATTTAGAGCCATTCTCTCCATAAGTTTGCCAACACAAGAGGTGAGTGAAATAGGTCGGAGGTTGTTGATCTGGTTGGGAGGTTTTCCGGGTTTCGGGATGGGTATGATGAGGGCCGTTTTCCACTCATGAGGGAGGATTCCAGTCTCCCATGCCTGATTGATTTGGTCGAGAAGAGGTTCTAGGAAGTGCTCGGGTAGGTTGCGTAGTGTGGTGTAGGTGATTCCATCCATACCTGGGGTTGTGTTCCTTTTCAGGTTGTGAAGAGCTGCTTGTATCTCGTTCATGCTGAAAAGGGAATTGATCCCGGTGGAAAGAGAGTCGGGGGATTCGGGAGGATGGTCGGGCAATGGGGAAAGGTTTGGTTTGTGTGGATAAAAGAGTTTTTGTATGTCTCGTGCAAGGGATTCAGGGTCTGCTCCTGCATGCATGAGAAGCTTTGTTAGTGTGTGCCTAGGTTTAGCCGGTCCCAGGAGGGAGCGAAGGATCTGCCACACTCGAGGTGTGTGTAGTTGTCCGTTAAGCTGGTCGCATGTCTGGAGCCAGTTCTCGGTAGTAAGGGTGCATGCATATTCCTGCGCCTCCTCAGTGATAGCCTGTATAGCTTTCTTGAGGGGGCGATTGGTCTTGTTCTTTTTCCAGCGTTGTATCATGCGGTGTCGTTTGTCCCACAAGGAGAGGAGGTGTGAGTCTACGTGTTCCTGGTCTGGGGTGTTTATTATGTGCTTTGTGTGTTTGCGGTATGTGGAGTGTAAAATGTCTACCCACTCTTGGTAGGAGGAGGGGGTGGGTAGTTCGTCCAGTTCCGTTCGGAGTTTATCCCATTTGGTCATTTTAGTACGCATTCCTCCTGGGAGCTCTTTCGGCGTGTTTGAAGGTAAGTGAGCGAGGTCTGTAGGATGCAATGGTCGCTCCCCAAAGTTTCCTGGAGGTTATCCCATGTCGCTGGCACTGGTCCCTTGTACCATGTGAGGTCTGGTGAGCTGTCGTGTTCTACGCTGTTTCCTGTACGTGTGGGCAGGGTGGTGTCATTAAGAAGGGTATATTGATGAACTTCCATGGCCTGCGCTAGCTTGCGGCCATTCGAAGTGGTGCGTTTATATCCCCAGGAGGTGCTGTGGCTGTTAAAGTCCCCTGCTATGAGGACCGGATGAGACTTATATTCTGCTGAGTGTTTAGCTAGCCATCCTAGGTTTGCGTTTGGGTGTTTAGGTAGCCAGTAGGCGTTCGTGATGATAGTGTCCTTGGTGTTGTGCCCTAGACGACATTGAACAGTGACGTATTCATTGGATGGTGTGTTCAGGTGGGAGGTGTCAATTTGCGTAGCAGCTATGTGTTTTGATACATAGGTGGCGGTCATGATGGGGACTGAAACGCCCGTAGGCGACCGTTTGTCTTTGTGCGTGATGCTAGGTTGTGTGAATAATTCATATCCAGGAATAGTGATTGATCCGTTTGTTTCTTGAAGGAGAATGATGTCGGGTTTGGGGTCAGCCACCTTTATGTACTGAGTAAGGAGGCCCTTTTTGCGACGTACGCCTCTACAATTCCATTGCCATATGGTGTACGTTGCTTGATAACACACACCACAGCGCACTATAGCAAATAACACTCACACCTTACACACGAAAAATAATAAGGCAAAGGTGTGAGTGTTATTTGCTATAGTGCGCTGTGGTGTGTGTTATCATGTGCAACCAACTCGCCCAAGCTGCTACGTTAACAAGGTACGTTGCTTGTGGCGTGTTCAGAGAAGAGTTAAATGCGGTGGGTGGTGGCGGTGGAGAATTAGACATCTTGATTCATATCCATATCTATCTTTGCTGCGCCGTGGGATGTTTCTCCTTGGCTGCTTCTAGTTTGTCGTTTGCGTGGTAGCTCCAAGGCATTTATGGCTTGTTCTAGTTTTAATATAGTGGCGGCTTCGTTATCGAGGCGACTAGCCAAGTGTTTGTTGTGTTCGATGATTTGCTCTATGAGTGCGTCTCGCCTTTGGTTGGCCTGTTGCATCTGCTGTGTGGTGGACTGAAGCGCCGAAATGGCGTTTACCAGTTTGTCTACTTTAGTCACAAGGGCATCTAGCTTCTCCTCTATCGGCGAGGAAGCGGCTGTGAGTGATGAGTGAGGTTGCAAGTGTTGTGGGGTTTGCGTATAGGAGGGGTGTAATGTGACTGATTTCGACACGTTAGGGGGTGGGAGAATAGGGGAGGAGAAGGGGGGTCCCTGGAGAGCTGGCTCGCTCACATTGGTGGAAGGGATAGTAGTTCTTTGGGCCGACCCTGGTAACTTGGGGTTTGGTGTCTTGGGTGGTGGTGGTGTCTTGAGTGGTGGTGGCGTCTTGGGTGGTGGTGTTGTCTTGGGCGGTGTGGTGGACAGCTCTCTTGATGTTTCGTCTCGGGTTCGGCTCTTGCTTCTGCTTCTTTGCGAGGTTTGAAGGGCTTCGAACCGGTTGTGGGTGGGCAATTCTGGCCACGCTTGAGAGGTCAGTGGTGCCAGAGATTGGAGTTGATGTCGTCGTTTCTGTAGGGCTTGCGTCTGAGCTGCTTGGTTTGCCTGCAGTCGGGCGGCGCAATTAGGGGAAGTGGGCGGGTGGTCTTCTCCGCAGTTTACGCAGTGTGGCTCGCATTCATGAGGAGTTGCAGGAGTTTGACCCACGGGGAACTGTTTGCTGCAGTTGAGGCATGTGGTGAATTGAGTTTTGTTGGGACAGACGTCGGCGCGGTGTCCGATTACACAGCAGAGCGTGCAAAGGATGCTTCGCGGCTGGTAAGGGTGCAGTCTTATGGCGACGCGGTTCATAAAGGCGTAGCGCGGTAGCCGTGGTCCCTCAACTGTGACCAGGATAGTGTTCGACGTGCCGATGCGGCGAAGGTGCAGGAGCTTAGCGTGTTCCACTTCGAGGGTGTTGCGGATGTCTTCTTCTGATAATGTCGCGGGGATTCCATGCACAACTCCGCGTGCGTTTGCTGGATCATTGGCCTTGTATGTCCTGATTTCATGCTGTTTGCCTTGGATTTGTACGGTTTTCAGAGCAAGTAATTTGGTCTCGGCCGAAGGTCTGTAAGTGTCGATTGCGAGGAGGTTCTGGATTGTTCGTACTTTTATATAGGTGTCTTCTCGCTCGATGCTGTTGAGGCCAGCGGCATGAAGCACGTCGGCTCCAAGCATATGCGTGTCCACGCTGCCCAGGTTGATGTTGTCGGATTGTTTCACAATAATGGTCGTGGTGTGGGGCTGCCGTGGCGCCCTGCCGGCAGTCTGCCATTCATGGGGGTTTACTCGGTCAATATCCATGACGTCGATGTTGTCGGAAAGTGTTGCTGGACCCTGGCCGAGCGGACGGTGGCCGGGCCGAGTGCAGGGTCAAGTCGGCTGTCTCACCGAATGTCAGGCTTAGCGATTCGGTTCCCGCAGGGGGGTGAAGTTGACCTTGGGCGATAAAGTCTGGTCTAATAGGTCCGGGATATTGCTGCTCGAAGGTCCAGGTGAGGTATACTGGCCTTTTGGTGCAGCTTGAAAGGTCACTGGTGAAGTATTCCGGGATTTTCGGCAAAAATTTGCGGAGCTCGGAATGCATCAGAGAGCACTGGTCGGTGCTTCGTCTTCCTTTTTACGAGTGTGGAGGACGAGACAGTACGAGCTCTCGCATGCACGGCCGTCAGTCTCAAATGAACTAGAGATATGGCGGCGTCACGCTTGCCCCGAACGCTTAGTGAGATCGGCCTATTGCTATATTTGGGCCATTACAGAAACCTCATCTGGGAACCCTTAAGTTATATCGGCGCCTTCCATGCACACTCCGTTCACACTTACGATAACAGTGCACAGGAAGGTATACGTGCTCCTTCGACCCTTCGCAGGCCCATATCTTTCGCCACGTGATCACGCTCCCGCCCCATACCCACGAGCAGTGAGACAGCGCGGTTACGTGATGAGAGGGAGACCGCCAATTGGTCTTCCGAGAGCGTAGCTCCCATTCCATTGTCAGGTTATAGGGCAGAGCGGAGTGTCCGCTAGACCAGGCTTGCTGGCCCCGAGCAGTGGCAAGCGGAAGGGAGGGGCCAAATACTGTGCCTCGGCGCTGTACATTGGAACCACCTAGGCGTGCAGCACAAACCTGTCTTGTAGTGAAGGCAGGGTTGGGCAGAAAGACTCAAAAATGCATATGGAAGTACGAATACTGGGATAAATTAAAATAGTAGCTAAAATACTGATACTAAAATATATCTATAAAAATGTATCGCAAATACATTTCAAATTGAGGCAAAAAAGTCTTTGGAAATACAAATACAGGAATACATTTTAGAGAGCGCAGAAATACAAATACAGAAATACTAATACTGCAATATATTTTTTAAATTTGTTTGAGACGTCAACTGAGATGAAGCTTCAATTTTGAAGCGGAAGTTTTTGATCCGAACTTACTTTCCTTGAGGCTTGGCACTTTGCCTTAGTGGTTTCGGACGACCCGGAGTCTTCAATGGGCTCAAAAAAACGTTCCATCATGAACCGACCACGGTCTCTTCCCTGACATCCTGTCTGTCTGACGAGGGATTCAAAAAGACTTCGACCTCTCAAAAAATTCGATTTCACCCTAAATCCCATCAAAACGTCACCACGCCCCTGTCCAATAAGGACGTCCCTGCCAACATTGATCACATGGCGTCACGGTGGAATAAACAGGTAGTCTTTATCTGTAGGTGTGGCTTTGAACATTAAACTTTACCACGCTGCTGTATGAAAGTTCAATAGGTACTTTCGTTGTAGGTTACCTCGTTGAAGATCTTGCAGGCAGTGCCTTTTGTAATTTTCGAGAATAGGGGACCACCTGAAGCATCCTGCAACACGTGTCTCATCTTCTGTTACGGTTGAAAAAAAAGATACGATGGCCATCCTTGTTGTGAAAATCCTTCCTGCAGACCCTCCGCCACCGACGCATGAATTGCTGTCATCAAGGTTCGCCTAGCATCACCCAAACAGAGACCTCATGGATTGCCCCCTGATATTGCCGGCACAGCTGCGAGCTCTCCGAGAAACAGCTCGCGCTCGAGACGAGTCGCAGGTGTAAGAAGTCTGGTTCGGCACTGCGAGGCCACGTCTGGCCTCCTTCCTGGGTTTCGGATCACCAGAGCAGCGGGTCACGTTCATGTCGGCTGATGACGTACCTTGGGGCCGTGCAATATTACAGCCGCAGCCGCACGCGCATTCGAATATGTGTTGAACTTCACTGCGTGAGTCATCTTACCATTTCAGGTCAACCACCACCAGGCTCGTGCTGAAACGGACTGTGACTCAGCTTTGCCGGCTGGGTGTACTGTGTACGCTAAGGCAAGAGGGACGCTTAGCAGAGGGCATTGAATGCCAGCAAAAAAAGACTCAAGAAATACTTACCTAAGGACCTACGGCAGAAGATGCTCTGACTCCACTCCTGGCACGCCGCCTAATTCGACTCCCCGACTACGCAAAATTTCTTAGATGAGAGAAGAGAATGCATAGAAAAATAGTATAGAGAATCGGAAGGAACCTTGGTCAGAATAGTAACAATGGCCCAGAATCTTGTTGACCCTAATGCCCTCAGAAGTAAAAAAAAAAAAAAATGCGTTCGGACTTTTTTTTTTTTTTTGAAGAGGGGGGGGGGGGGGGGTTGGGGGTAGTGTTTCTCGAAAAACGTATTTCACCTTGAT